>NC_136072.1:709817877-709882877 GCF_964261635.1 Lissotriton helveticus
TATGAAAGCATGCGAAATAAGTGAGGGCAACAGAGCACTGCTGGTACCTGCCCCTTCCTTCGGTTACTTTATTTTTTAGGTCTCGGTCTGACGTGAGCAGCGAATGGCTCATATACGACAACAGTGACATCATACTCATGGAGCTGCGATGGCCGAGTGGTTAAGGCGTTGGACTCGAAATCCAATGGGGTTTCCCTGCGCAGGTTCGAATCCTGCTTGCAGCGACGTCCGATTTTGCATGAACACCATTTGGTTTGTTAAGGAAATTTTCACTTCTCGTTGGTCAATCCTCATCAAGTCACAGAGTTAAACAGCAAAAATTCAAACTAAATGTAAACATTAAGACAATTTCAACACTCAGGAAGTGTTTAAGAGAGCTGGTGGTTTGGAAGGATTTGTAGTCTGGACCTGTCCTGCCTGATCTTGACGAGTCACAAAAAGAGTAATTTTTTTATGTAGCGTGTCTTGTTTAGGCATTTGGACTCTTTCTGAGTACTCTTAAGTGCCCATTCCCAGCGCCGTAATATAGGGACAAGAGGGTAGGAATGTGCAGTTGTAGTGTAGCTCCTATTTTCCCAATAGGCTCTGCGCATTGGAATAGTACCTACAGCAGTAAAGGCCTAGGCCAGACGTTAACTAGGTCTACTACTGTCGATGCTAGACTTAATTTTTGGGTTTGCCAGCTAAGCTCAGAGTTCGCTAGAAACTTTCTCGAATGTTCAAGGAAGGATTAACTTCCCTGATTAGACAAGAAGGGATTTAGTTTCTGACAACCATAGAACATGACAACTTTGCTCTCCCCTAATCAAGAGTCAATCTCGAGAGTCGTGTGAGCACAAGGCAATTATTTTACTCAGTCAGTACGTGCATTCTTAGTCTCATCAGATTGTAGAGAAAAGGAAGAGACGGGCGTGTTCAATAAAAAGGTGTTATTTATTGATCAGTCTCTTTTCTCGTACAAGAGAAATGGATCGATATTATTGCAATACTTATAGTTAAGTAAAGTGCATACATTAAAAGCAATAGTATAAAATAATACTGTAAAAACATTGATATGGTTTCTGAGCCATATGATGTTTAAAATGATTAAAATATATTTACATACACATATACATTTGACTAAACGTACTCAACTGGTGTTTCTAAATACGCCTACCCCGTGTACCTGACCTAAGTCTAATGCGTGGGCGGGAATAGAAAGTTACAGTTTAAGTTAAGTTTGTTTTTGCCAAGTGAATAACTAAAGAATTCTCTGTGAGGGGTTATTCAGTTCTGTACCTGGAAGTTAGGATGAATGAGGAATGGTATCTCTTTCTCTGCTCTCGATATTCCAGGCTGCCTGCGAGGGCTGCCCAGAAGCGCCGGTGCTGGGTCTCTCGGCTTGAGATAGCAGCGCGTCTCTGAGCGCGTCAGGAAGGCGGGGCTGCTGCCAGCGGGGTCTGCTTCTGCTCTCGGCTTCGGCAAGTATGGCTGCTCCGTCTTGTCACCACGCGTGTGTTTGCATAGGGCAAGGTCGGCAATATTTATACCTTAAAGGTGCCGAGATTGACGTAAGGATGGACATAGATACGTCAATAAAGATGTCATACGATTTGCTCGTTAGCACATTCTTTACTAAAGTTCTCTGTGAAATAAAAACAATGGCCGCACGGATTTTCCAGGTTGTCATAGGTTTGATTTGTTATGAGAACGTCGTATGCCTTATCAGGGGCTGGAGGAATGTCGCTTGTCTAATTAGATCTCAAGCGTTATGACCTAATCAGATAACACGTTCCTGTGCCGTAGTGTGACTGCGTCAGATAACGGTATCTGCATCATGGGGGTTTTCTTGCCTCATGGGCTGACTGTTAGTTAACTTGATAGTTAGTTTAACCAGAATAGGGTCAGGAATAGGGGGACTGATTCAGAACCTATAGAAATACACGACACCGACTCCACGCTAACTATGGTCATATCTACTAATCTATGCATAGTATAACATAGTACAACATACTATAGAGTATAGTGTATACCTTACCACCCCAAAATACATAAATGTATTTCGAAATTTTCAAATATACTGAAAAATTGCAGTCATATATATTGTATGCACTTAAGCTATGAATTAAATGCAAAAGTAAACACGCATTTTATGCATTATTGCTTATCGGTATATGAGAAATACACATGAAATGGCTCTTAATATGGCTATACAGAAAGGAAGTCCGAGACCATTTCATCACATAATAAAAATATTTGTGAACATACCAGCCGGCAGCTAAAGTCTATAAAGTATCTAAAAATAGAAATTTTAGTTCTCTAGGAATAGTTTCTTACTTTAAGCAGAAGATCAGTGTCCCGGGAAAAAATATGTAGAAAAATATTTTAAGGGGCATGCTGAAAAAATTGCTGTCCGTGAACTGGAGTGAAATTGTTCATGTGACTTTATTTTTAAAGTTGAAGGCCGAATTCAGGGAACGCCGTGTGCGAGTTTACTCAAAAGTCTCTATTTCTGTTCTGGAGAGAACATCATATCATTCAGGCTTTCGAAAAAACTGTCAACAGCTTCATGGGAAAGTTCCACTAAGTCGGAAATAGGGGTAACCATGCATTCGTGCGCATGATTGTCTGCATTGACATTCTGATTCGCATTGCTGACAGAAGGTCGTACCTGTTCGATGCTGCTTTCATCTTGAACTTCACTACTCTTCAATCGCAGTGGTGAAGATTCCAGGAATGCCGTCATCAGGATTGGCAGCCTTTGAGGGCAGCACAAAGCGTGAACCTTGGTAGGAACCAACAGTGTATCTGCATCCACCGGCGCATCCGATTGTAGCGTCAGACAGGTGTCTAACACGCATTCTTCTCCGCATAGCAGACACCTTAGTACAGGTAAAACACACCTTTGCCACATTGGTCGAAATGATAGAAACCAAGTCATGTTCAGGTCTCTAAGCCGGGAGAGTCCCAGGATTTTTGATATCTGGTCCCGGTATCCAATGGCTAGGATCGTATCTTCCATTGTCGCGAGAGTTTGATCTGTGACATGGGTTGCCATAACGAAAAATAAGGACTAGGAATAGGATTCCTGCAATTAGTCCCAGGATCAGGGGAAGTCCGCCAAAAATCGAATGGACGAAATCTGGAAAAATACCCAGTATGGCTTTGAATGGTGTTAATGCCATCGAAAATACTGTCTTAAATACCTTTGAGACCCCAGTGGTATCAGAAATATTTAAGATTTCGCTTAGGATTTCCGCGAAATGTACGGGGGAATTAGTTGATAATAATGTATGTATCTCTGCAGTCGTCCTTGCGACTTGTAGATCATACGTTTCTTTTGATGACGTGAGCCTTGTAGGCGTCTGAAGAAGCACTGTTTTCATTCTGCTTAAAGTGTCTATTCGAATAGAAGTAATTTTCAAACTGGGCCATGCCCTTGCCTCCCTGTCTGGAAAGGAGCTGGGGAATAAAGAGCGTCCACAGCACTTGACCTTCGCCGTTGTAGTTACTAGATAAGGAGTCCCGGGCATAAGACTGCAACATCTGCGGTCTACAATAAGAATGTAACTCCCATTATAGAGTCTTTGAAAGAATGGTTCTATTTCAGTTGCAGGTGCGCCTTGCTGGTGACATGAAAGGTTGTATGAATTCCCTTCACAGGCTCCATGCAAACTAATTCCGTTACACAGAAGCGTGCCGCTTAGTGACATAGCACAATTGTTGCCACTAAGAAACACTTTCTGTCCTTTATTACTGACACATGCATGTGAATAGGGCAGGTTCCAAGTTGTTTTAAGGTACCCCTTTCCCAATTTCTCGTACATGCCAGCCTGTATATATTTTTGGCAGTATTGAAACCTGAAGGTTGAGATTGGAATATTTATGATTCCGTGTATTATCCATTCACTGACAGGTCGTTCTGACATTGTCATTGGTAATCTTTCTAGTTTTTCAATGCTCAAGATTGTATAATCAGCACCCTTTTGCGCCATACCGATTTGTCTATCAGTAAGGTTAAAGATTTGGAATAGTGACGTTGTGTTGATTAAACGCCAAGGCACATAGCCTGAACGCAGATTTTGTAACGTCCAGCCAAGCTGTACAATGGAACGCAATTGTGACTGACCATGTTGTAATAACAGTAAGTCTTGCGATAATATATCGATTGCTGAAGACACAATGCTGTCCAATGAAAAAATTCTGGAGGACAGAGTCATTAACCCATTGTCCACTACAGAAAGTGATTTTTCCAAATTGATACGGTCAATTTCCCGTATTCTTTCTGCTGTTTCAATTTGAGTAACCTTCCAGGCCTCATTGTATGCTGCATATACAGAGGCTGCTATGAAACGCTTTTGACGCTGTTTGCGTGGTCCCATTATGAAATCACGCAAGTCAGCACCATCAGTAAGTAAAGTTAGGTGTTGCTTAATTTCAGGCAGTGTGGAAGTCTGTAGCCATTGAAGGCATAATTTGCCCACACTGTAGGTTGTTATTATCCCTGGGTGATGTCTTTGGGGATATCTAGGGTCTGGCCTGGTCATTTTAAAACCCTGTGTTTTATTCAGGAATCTATCTTGACAGTTATTTGTATCTGTGGGCCAGATCAACCATTGTTTCCAATCAGGATGTGTTCTGTTTTGGTTTAATATATGGTTTACGTCTATCTCTTCATCTGTATCAGAGCTATTGCTAAACATTGTTGGCTTCGGAATAGACGGTTTAATTAAATCTTTGATTTTGGCTAAGCCAAGACAGGTGGTTTGTTGAACAGTGTCATTTAAAAATATCATTTGTTCTGGGATCATGCAGGCTCTAAACAAAGCTTCTAAACCCTGTACTTGCCATTCTTTTGTACCCCAAACACTTTTCAAATCAACATTTTTGTCCCAATAATCAAATCCAAAAGTATTCATTTTTTCGAAGAATGAATCTGAATATATCAATTTTGTGTTGGTTATCATGGTTTTCATCCCTGTCTTGTTTGACAATTTAAAATAAAATGTTTCAGCATTACTTATGTTAAAACCTGAAAAATATGCATATTTGTCATACACGGTTCTATAGCTCCCTTTTGGAGGTGTAGCGCAATGTTCCCATTGATTATAATTTAAAACGTTTCTAGGTTGTGCAGATTTATGCAAAAAATGGTTACCATAATGGTTATAGCAATACATACTATCATAATTTGTAGAACCTTGAAAATAATCATGTTTTGTAAATTTAGCAGACATTACTAAGTCAGACATCATGTTGTTAATACTCTCGAAGTCCCAATCATAAGCAAATGAGTTTGGTTTTGCAAAGTCACTCAAAGAGATCTTGATTTGGTGTGGATATTTCAGGATCTCGACCGGACCATAAATTTCATAGTCAGTGTTGTCCCAGGCTACCCCACCAGGTATAGGATTGGCTGTGAAGTTGGCTGAAGAAAGTTCTGAAGAAAGTTCTCTTTTCTCGACGTGTGAAGATGTGTGTGGTTTGAGGACCAAGTTGATGTTCTGACTTGCTGTGTCCATTTTAGCATATTTTCCCTCAATGAAGCGTCCCAAAGTAAATACCATGATGAGCCAAAGTATGAGGATAAATGCACCAAAACCCACCCAAAATTCAATCCATGGAGAAACCAGATATGTTTCTTTCAGTTGTTTCAAAAGTTCCTTCGCTTTGTCTTTAAAGGATTTTGATGATGGCTGTGTCTTTGATTCACTGAAGCTTTCAGAGGAATCATCGAAGTTGATGAAGTACCCGGATGCAGTTCTGTCAATTGTTCCAATTGGTTCAGGATTTTTGTTTCTTGCATTGTCACTCGGCACTTCATTGTAGATTGGTGTGTCTCTGCTAAATGTCTTTATTTGGGTTTTAAGAGGTCTGAGTTCTATTGCATTGTTGCATAGTCCTTCTTGTTCTTCTTTAGGCGTTTCGAATGTGATGAGCCTTTTTGTTAGGACCTCTGTACTGGTAGCAAACCTTGGTGTTCTGCTACTTATTGGGAGTCCACTTGGCCTACTGTTTGTTATCGGCCACATGTTGTGGTTTTACCAGGTCGATGGATACAACTCGGTTCTCCTTTTTTCCAGCAAGTGGCGGTAGTACAACTGATCTTGTCCCGTTGACAGACAAGACAGGAACTGCTTTTCTGTAAGAAGGCCCAAATTCCTTCTTTACCGCGATCTTCTCCCTGACTAGATCCCCGACTTTTGGAATCCAGACAGGTCTTGCTGGGACAGGTGGTGATTCTTCAGTGGTTGTTGGCTGTTGTTTCAACTGTATGTTGCTCAGGTCTTTTCTTGTTTTGTTTAAGTCCTGCAAAATAGCCAAACGGTCTTTGACATCAAAGCTTTTTTCTTTAACCACTGAAGTCTGACTATCAAGGTCAGAGATCAACATCCTAGTTCCAAATAATAATTCGTACGGACTGAATCCCTTCAGAGAATTTCTTGGCAAGTTATTTAGACTACGTTGGACACTTATTAGATGTTTGACCCACCCAGCTCCCGAACCTAATATCCTTTCCATTATAGATTGCTTTCTGCCTTGGTTTTTTCTTTACACCATCCCGTACCCTCAGGAAGGAAGTGAGAAGATTCCCGCTGGGCTGTGCTCATTTGGCCATGTTTCCCCCCCAGGCTGGATTGCCTGAGTGAAAACAATGTTCGAACGTAGCATGCTCTTAGCGTATATGCCATTTAGACTCGCAAATCTTGTATAATAGTCCGGACGTCAGCCGAGTGCTGGTGATCTACATTATAAGTGGAAACTAGCCTGTATATGTTAATCGCAAGCCATTCTTTTTGCTGGTAATATTATCTGCCTTGATACGACGAGGTATTAAACTGCTTCTCTCCCCACTGCGATCTCTGTTGCAGTTTGGGCAGTTTTTTACAAACATGGTGTAGTGCAGGCTCATGCCTGGCCACCAGTACCGTGATTGTAATTCTTCCAGAGAATCTTTTAATGTAAGGTGTCTGTGACCCTCGCCCATGTGTGCGTCTGCGATTAACAAGTTTCTCCTGTCCATGTTTGGAATCACTCTATCCCCCACTCCAGGGATTCGAGCAAAAGGGACGGAGTTTGCATCGATTATGTATGTATAATTGAGTGGATAGTTGATTGGTAACGCTGAGCAGTCGCCTTTTGATGACGTTTTCACCGCCAGCATTGTTTCACCGTCAATGTATTTTAATGTACGCTTTTTTCGATCTACGGGAGCCGATTTAGTGGCTGCCGCTGCGGCTGTTTCAGCCAATGAATTCCCTACAACGTGAACGCCATCACGTTGATGACTCAGTGAGTGAGTCACGTGAGTCTTTGGTAGTTCTTTTTTCAAAAGAGCTATTTGTTCCCAGAGCAGTCTCTGCTTTATTGGTGCATCTGTGTCATCTTTGTAACCGTTCTGAATCCATGTCTGCAAATCCTTGTTATATGCTTTGACGCAGTAATATGAATCTGACACTATAAGTGTCGGGAATTCGCGATCCGCATTATCTAGCGCCATTTTCAAAGCTATTATTTCAGTTTGTAGTTCTGAATTAGTTTCTACTGAGTGTGATTTTGTTAATAGAGGTCTTAGTTTACCTCCGCGCCACACTTCTTTTGTAATCTCACATGTGGGGTTGTATGCATGTTCTCCCCAAACGGAGGGTTGAGCATGTCCGTCTGTATAGATTACACAGGCGTAATGTCGTAGAGGCAGAATGTCGATTGGCAGAGGATACGTCTTTTCATATTTTAGATTTTTTAATTCTTCTAGTTCTTAAAAAATTGTCAACCAGGCTATACTTGATAATTCATATCCTTCGTATAGAATTTTTAGATGGGCAATTCTGGATTTTTTGAAGTTGAATTTGTAACCCTCTGCAGCGAACCCAAGTATTATGGTGTTCACTCTTTTCAAGTGAGTCTCCAAGTCATCATCTGTTAGGTAAATGTCATCAACATAAGATAATGCTTCATCATCATATAGTTGTAGTAATTCTGTTACTCTCGCTGAGAATACCCCCGGGCTGTTCTTGTACCCCTGGGCTAACCGACAGAATTGTTTTTGAGTGCCATTTACTGAGAATGCAGTTAAATATCTGCTCTCTGGTGCTATGTTTTGACAAAAGAATCCATTGGAGATGTCCAAGGTTGTTTTGTATTTTTTGCGCACTATGTTATTCATTAGTGCAGCACTGTGTGAGTTTTGCACTGCAAAGGTTTTGCAACATGTGTTAAGGTGTCGGTAATCCAAAACTAGACGATATGAATTGTCTGGTTTGGAGACCGGAAACAAAGGATTGTTCATTTGTGAGGTGCAAGTTTCAATCACCCCCTGGTATTCTAGCTGATCTAGTATTTCATTTACTTGTTTTTTAGCTTCTTGCTTAATTGGGTACTGCCTTTGTGCAGTTGGTTGTGATTTTAACTGGATTTTGTGAGGAGGAGAATCCTCATCCCATCCTACATGATTTTTATATAAAGCAGGTGCTAAGGCCACTGCCCACTTTCTAGCAAGTGTGTATTTTTTATGAATCGGTATTTGATTCGAGAAGGCAGGCATAATTACTTCTTCGCCATGAGGGCACTCCCTGACAAACTCTGGTGGCCAGTCTTTTTCAGCTAGAAGGATGTCATAGCCTTTGGAGAGGTTATCCCAAAATAGTCCCCTTATTTTCCTAGTCTTATCTCCCTCTATACGTAATGTTATCTCGTATATCTTGTGGGGCTTGCTAACTCTGGTGTCTGCAGTTTCCACTTGAAGGTATTCATTCGTGTCCACTGTCTCCAGATGATTCATAAGGACTTTGCGAGCTATGCTCACCTCTGCTGCGCTGTCTAGCATTGTCTGAGCCCATTCTCCGTTTTTCAGTTGTGTCCTCAGTATTCTCGGCATTTTTAACTACCTTGATACTGGCTACCTTCTTTTTTGGAAATTGTAATTTCTTTTTTAGCTGAGCAGGTTCCTTGTCTTTGGACTTGGCGTGCTCTTCTGATCGTCCTCTTCTTTCCGATTTCTGCGAGGAATTCTGAAAAGATTGAGAGGGACGTGTATCAATGTCTTGATATCTATCAGGTTTTTTAATATTATCCCTATTTCTAAGGTTATATCTATTCCCAGAGGGGTCACTCTGCGGTGACCTCTGTCTTTGGTTTGGAGATTTCTCTCTTCGCCTCGGAGACCTTCCTCTGGACTGGAATTTCTTTTCTTTAGGATTGGATTGTTTATTTCCATCCCAGTTCTTTTTTGGTGAATTATTATTATTAAAAAATATTTTTTCTGGACTTGTAGTCAGTTGCGGTTTTACTGGTATTCCACCTAGACTATCTCTGCCTAGTTCTTCATAGGATTTTTCTATGATTCTGGCAATTTCAGCTGGTTGGTCTGCTATATCTGTCTCTTTTAACCTCTGGCGGATCGCCACGTTTGCTGCTTCACCTTTTATGTTGGCTAATAATATAGCCGAGACCTGCTTGAAGTCTTTTAGTAATTTCATACCAAGAGTTAAAGCAGGTTCTGGACCGTATTCATCTTGAATTTGTTTTAGCACATCTGGTATTACCGAAATGGATGGAACACCGTGCGTTTTTGTGTAGATGGAAGCAAAGACTGTACCCCAAGTGTCACAGTCCTCAATGTGTGGTGCGATTCCCATTGGGAGACATATAGTCAGAATCCTGTGTTTTTCCAGCGGGGTGGTGTCAGGAAACACCGCCTCTATTTGGGTGATTTTCTGTGCCAACCAGAATGGTATTTGTTCCCGTTTAGCTGGAACTTTACCTAGGCAGGATTGGATGTTCTGTGGTGTAATTTTATTTGTGTTCCCCTGGTGAGGGGTCAGCTGTGGAAGTTTAATCGCTGGCTGAATTGTTGAAGTCCGCATTACATACTGAACTAATTGTCTATGAATTTTTAGTAGTTGTTTTAGCTGTATTAACAGCTCTGCTGCAGGCCTTCTTTCGATGTCTGGATGTGGTGTGTATCCGGCTAAGACCGGCCACGTTGCTCCTGGTCTTCCTAAAGGACCGAGCCTTGTAATGTGATTGTTATGTTTTAGGGCGCCATCAAATAAGAGCAAATGCTCTTGGAATTTGAGTGGTACTTCCACCTCCTCGAAAGGAGTGTACGTTTCAGGAGGTTCCTCTACTTTGTAATAGTGGAAGTACTTTGTTACAGCATTTGCTGCCGGAAAATGTATCCATGAATAGTATACCTCTGTCTGCCGATATTCGTGTGCCTCAATTACGAATATGACTGTGCCACCTCTAGGTGTCAGTCCATTTTCTATAAGTTTTAAGGTTATAGATCTCCTTTTGATGACCGGAATGAGTATTATATCCGCGTCTGCTGCTTCATGGTAGCATCAGCATCTGCGAGTTCAGTTGCTAATCTAACTGCCTCTCTTTCATCATCACTCTCTGCCATTTTACCGACAGGAAGCTTATGTCTTTTGTTTGCAGATCAGGTTTCTTATGGAACAAAGATTAGATGCACAATATTTTGGAACTGTTTATCCTTCAACGTTGACTATACCAAGAACCATACATAGGAGTTCCCTCCTGCGAGGTTTTGGAGGATATTACCTTTCACCCACTCCAGACGTCTTTGGAGTATTTGGGAAAAGGGGTCTGAGTGAGAAAGCACGACTGAGTTACTCTAAATGTCTTACGTTAGTTTTATCGCCCTTTCCAAACACGTTGGGCGCCATGTAGTGTAGCTCCTATTTTCCCAATAGGCTCTGCGCATTGGAATAGTACCTACAGCAGTAAAGGCCTAGGCCAGACGTTAACTAGGTCTACTACTGTCGATGCTAGACTTAATTTTTGGGTTTGCCAGCTAAGCTCAGAGTTCGCTAGAAACTTTCTCGAATGTTCAAGGAAGGATTAACTTCCCTGATTAGACAAGAAGGGATTTAGTTTCTGACAACCATAGAACATGACAACTTTGCTCTCCACTAATCAAGAGTCAATCTCGAGAGTCGTGTGAGCACAAGGCAATTATTTTACTCAGTCAGTACGTGCATTCTTAGTCTCATCAGATTGTAGAGAAAAGGAAGAGACGGGCGTGTTCAATAAAAAGGTGTTATTTATTGATCAGTCTCTTTTCTCGTACAAGAGAAATGGATCGATATTATTGCAATACTTATAGTTAAGTAAAGTGCATACATTAAAAGCAATAGTATAAAATAATACTGTAAAAACATTGATATGGTTTCTGAGCCATATGATGTTTAAAATGGTTAAAATATATTTACATACACATATACATTTGACTAAACTTACTCAACTGGTGTTTCTAAATACGCCTACCCCGTGTACCTGACCTAAGTCTAATGCGTGGGCGGGAATAGAAAGTTACAGTTTAAGTTAAGTTTGTTTTTGCCAAGTAAATAACTAAAGAATTCTCTGTGAGGGGTTATTCAGTTCTGTACCTGGAAGTTAGGATGAATGAGGAATGGTATCTCTTTCTCTGCTCTCGATATTCCAGGCTGCCTGCGAGGGCTGCCCAGAAGCGCCGGTGCTGGGTCTCTCGGCTTGAGATAGCAGCGCGTCTCTCAGGGCGTCAGGAAGGCGGGGCTGCTGCCAGCGGGGTCTGCTTCTGCTCTCGGCTTCGGCAAGTATGGCTGCTCCGTCTTGTCACCACGCGTGTGTTTGCATAGGGCAAGGTCGGCAATATTTATACCTTAAAGGTGCCGAGATTGACGTAAGGATGGACATAGATACGTCAATAAAGATGTCATACGATTTGCTCGTTAGCACATTCTTTACTAAAGTTCTCTGTGAAATCAAAACAATGGCCGCACGGATTTTCCAGGTTGTCATAGGTTTGATTTGTTATGAGAACGTCGTATGCCTTATCAGGGGCTGGAGGAATGTCGCTTGTCTAATTAGATCTCAAGCGTTATGACCTAATCAGATAACACGTTCCTGTGCCGTAGTGTGACTGCGTCAGATAACGGTATCTGCATCATGGGGGTTTTCTTGCCTCATGGGCTGACTGTTAGTTAACTTGATAGTTAGTTTAACCAGAATAGGGTCAGGAATAGGGGGACTGATTCAGAACCTATAGAAATACACGACACAGTGATTGATTACCGCTTATCTGTGCCCTGTCACTCACTTTGAGTGATACGTGTTGCTATTTTTATTAATTGTATGAAAGCATGCGAAATAAGTGAGGGCAACAGGGCACTGCTGGTACCTGCCCCGTCCTTCCGTTGCTCTATTTTTTAGGTCTCGGTCTGACGTGAGCAGTGCATAGCTCGTATACGACAACATGGAGCTGCGATGGCCGAGTGATTAAGGCGTTCGACTCGAAATCAATGGGATTTCCCTGCACAGGTCCGAATCCTGCTTGCAGCCTCGTGCGATTTTGCATGAACACCATTTGGTTTGATAAGGAAATGTTCACTTCTCGTTACGTAATCCTCATCAAGTAACAGAGTTAAACAGCAAAAACTCAAACTAAATGTAAACATTAAGACAATTTCAACACTCAGGAAGTGTTTTAGAGAGCAGGTGGCTCGGAAGGGTTTGTAGTCTGGACCTGTCCTGCCTGATCTTGACGAGTCACGAAAAGAGTAATTTTTTTATGTAGCGTGTCTTGTTTAGGCTTTTGGACTCTTTCTGAGTACACTTAAGGGCCCATTCCAGAGCCGTAATATAGGGAAAAGAGGGCAGAAATGTGCAGTGATTGATTACTGCTCATCTGTGCCCTGTCACTCACTTTGAGTGATGCGTGTTGCTATTTTTATTGATTGTATGAAAGCATGCGAAATAAGTGAGGGAGACAGGGCACTGCTGGTACGTGCCCTGTCCTTCCGTTACTTTAATTTGTAGGTCTCGGCCTGATGTGAGCAGCGCATGGCTCGTATACGACAACAGTGACATCATACTCACGCAGCTGTGATGGCCGAGTGGTTAAGGCCTTGGACTTAAAATCCAATGGGGTTTCCCCGCGTAGGTACGAATCCTGCTTGCAGCGTCATGAAATTTTGCATGAACACCATTTGGTTTAGTTAAGTAAATGTTCACTTCTCGTTATGCAATCCTCATCAAGTCACTGAGTTAAACGGCAAAAACTCAAACTAGATGTAAACTTTGAGACAATTTCTACACCCAGGAAGTGTTTTAGAGAGCAGGTGGCTAGGAAGGGTTTGTAGTCTGGACCTGTCCTGCCTGATCTAGACAATTCAGGAAAAGAGTAATTTTTTTTTATGAAGCGTGTCTTGTTTAGGCTTTTGGACTTTTTCTGAGTACACTTAAGGGCCCGTTGCCACCGCCGTAATAGAGGGAAAAGAGGGTAGAAATGCACAGTGAATGATTACCGCTCATCTGTGCCCTGTCACTCACTTTGAGTGATACGTGTTGCTATTTTTATTAATTTTATGAAAGCATGTGAAATAAGTGAGGGCAACAGGGCACTGCTGGTTCCTGCCCCGTCCTTATGTTACTTTATTTTTTAGGTCTTGGCCTGACGTGAGCAGCGCATGGCTCATATACGACAACAGTGACATCATTCTCATGGAGCTGTGATGGCTGAGTGGTTAAGGCGTTGGAATCGAAATCCAATGGGGTTTCCCTGCGCAGGTTCGAATCCTGCTTGCAGCGACGTATGATTTTGCATGAACACCATTTGGTTTGTTAAGGAAATTTTCACTTCTCGTTAGTCAATCCTCATCAAGTCACAGAGTTAAACAGCAAAAATTCAAACTAAATGTAAACATTAAGACAATTTCAACACTCAGGAAGTGTTTAAGAGAGCAGGTGGTTTGGAAGGGTTCGTAGTCTGGACCTGTCCTGCCTGATCTTGACGAGTCACAAAAAGAGTAATTTTTTTATGTAGCGTGTCTTGTTTAGGCATTTGGACTCTTTCTGAGTACTCTTAAGTGCCTATTCCCAGCGCCGTAATATAGGGAAAAGAGGGTAGGAATGTGCAGTGATTGATTACTGCTCATCTGTGCCCTGTCACTCACTTTGAGTGATGCGTGTTGCTATTTTTATTAATTGTATCAAAGCATGCGAAATAAGTGAGGGCAACAGGGCACTGCTGGTACCTGCCCCGTCCTGCTGTTACTTTAGTTTTTTAGGTCTCGGTCTGACGTGAGCAGCGCATGGCTCATATACGACAACAGTGACATTATACTCGTGGAGCTGCGATGGGCGAGTGGTTAAGGCGTTGGACTCAAAATCCAATGGGGTTTCCCTGGGCAGGTTCGAATCCTGCTTGCAGCGACCCGTGATTTTGCATGAACACCATTTGGTTTGTTAAGGAAATGTTCACTTCTCGTACTCAATCCTCATCAAGTCACAGAGTTAAACAGCAATAATTCAAACTAAATGTAAACATTAAGACAATTTCAACACTCAGGAAGTGTTTTAGAGAGCAGGTGGTTCAGAAGGGTTCGTAGTCTGGACCTGTCCTGCCTGATCTTGACGAGTCACATAAAGAGTAATTTTTTCATGTAGCGTGTCTTGTTTAGGCTTTTGGACTCTTTCTGAGTACTCTTAAGGGCCCATTCCCAGCACCGTAATATAGGGAAAAGAGGGTAGAAATGTGCAGTGACTGATTACCGCTCATCTGTGCCCTGTCACTCACTTTGAGTGATGCGTGTTGCTATTTTTATTAATTATATGAAAGCATGCGAAATAAGTGAGGGAGACAGGGCACTGCTGGTACATGCCCCGTCCTTCCGTTACTTTAATTTTTAGGTCTCGGCCTGACATGAGCAGCGCATGGCTCGTATACGACAACAGTGACATCATACACATGCAGCTGCGATGGCCGAGTGGGTAAGGTGGTGGACTAGAAATCCAATGGGGTTTCACCGCGTTGGTTTGAATCCTGCTTGCAGTGTCATGAGATTTTGCATTAGCACCATTTGGTTTAGTTAAGTAAATGTTCACTTCTCGTTATGCAGTCCTCTTCAAGTCACAGAGTTAAACGGCAAAAACTCAAACTAGATGTAAACATTGAGACAATTTCTACACCCAGGAAGTGTTTTACAGAGCAGGTGGCTCGGAAGGGTTCGTAGTCTGGACCTGTTTGCCTGATCTAGACAAATCACGAAAAGAGTAATATTTTTTCATGAAGCGTGTCTTGGTTAGGCTTTTGGACTTTTTCTGAGTACACTTAAGGGCCCGTTGCCACCGCCGTAATAGAGGGAAAAGAAGGTATAAATGCACAGTAAATGATTACCGCTCATCTGTGCCCTGTCACTCACTTTGAGTGATACGTGTTGCTATTTTTATTAATTGTATGAAAGCATGTGAAATAAGTGAGGGCAACAAGGCACTGCTGGTTCCTGCCCCGTCCTTTTGTTACTTTATTTTTTAGGTCTCGGCCTGACGTGAGCAGCGCATGGCTCATATACGACAACAGTGACGTCATACTCATGGAGCTGCGATGGCCGAGTGGTTAAGGCGTTGGACTCGAAATTCAATGGGGTTTCCCTGCGCAGGTTCGCATCCTGCTTGCAGCATCGGGCGATTTTGCATGAACACCATTTGGTTCGTTAAGGAAATGTTCACTTCTCGTTACGCAATCCTCATCAAGTCACAGAATTAAACAGCAAAAACTCAAAATAAATGAAAACATTAAGACAATTTCAACACTCCTGAAGTGTTTTAGAGAGCAGGTGGTTTAAAGGGTTCGTAGTCTGGACCTGTCCTGCTTGATCTTGATGAGTCACGAAAAGAGTCATTTTTTTATGTAGAGTGTCTTGTTTAGGCTTTTGGACTCTTTCTGAGTACACTTAAGGGCCCGGTCCCAGCGCTGTAATATAGGGAAAAGAGGGTAGAAATGCGCAGTGATTGATTACTGCTCATCTGTGCCCTGTCACTCACTTTGAGTGATACGTGTTGCTATTTTTATTAATTGTATGAAAGCAAGCGAAATAAGTGAGGGCAACAGAGCACTGCTGGTACCTGCCCCTTCCTTTGGTTACTTTATTTTTTAGGTCTCGGTCTGACGTGAGCAGCGAATGGCTCATGTACGACAACCGTGACATCATACTCATGGAGCTGTGATGGCCGAGTGGTTAAGACTTTGGACTCGAAATACAATGGTGTTTCCCTGTGCAGGTTCGAATCCTGCTTGCAGCAACGTACGATTTTGCATGAACACCATTTGGTTTGTTAAGGAAATTTTCACTTCTCGTTAGTCAATCCTCATCAAGTCACAGAGTTAAACAGCAATAATTCAAACTAAATGTAAACATTAAGACAATTTCAACACTCAGGAACTGTTTTAGAGAGCAGGTGGTTCAGAAGGGTTCGTAGTCTGGGCCTGTCCTGCCTGATCTTGACGAGTCACAAAAAGAGTAACTTTTTCATGTAGCGTGTCTTGTTTAGGCTTTTGGACTCTTTCTGAGTACTCTTAAGGGCCCATTCCCAGCGCCGTAATATAGGGAAAAGAGGGTAGAAATGTGCAGTGATTGATTACCGCTCATCTGTGCCCTGTCACTCACTTTGAGTGATGCGTGTTGCTATTTTTATTAATTGTATCAAAGCATGCGAAATAAGTGAGGACAACAGGGCACTGCTGGTACCTGCCCCGTCCTTCCGTTGCTTTATTTTTTAGGTCTCGGTCTGACTTGAGCAGCGCATGGCTCGTATACGACAACAGTGACATCATTTTCATGGATCTGAGACGGCCGAGTGGTTTAGGCGTTGGACCTGAAGTCCAATGGGGTTTCCCTGCGCAGGTTCGAATCCTGCTTGCAGCATCGTGAGATTTTGCATGAATGCCATTTGGTTTAGTTAAGTAAATGTTCACTTCTTGTTATGCAATCCTCATCAAGTCACGGAGTTAAACGGCAAAAACAAAAACTAGATGTAAATATTGAGACAATTTCCACACCCAGGAAGTGTTTTAGAGAGCAGGTGGCTCGGAAGGGTTCGTAGTCTGGACCTGTCCTGCTTGATCTTGACGAGTCACGAAAAGAGTCATTTTTTTTATGTAGAGTGTCTTGTTTAGGCTTTTGGACTCTTTCTGAGTACACTTAAGGGCCCAGTCCCAGCGCCGTAATACAGGGAAAAGAGGGCAGAAATGTGCAGTGATTGATTACCGCTCATCTGTGCCCTTTCACTCACTTTGAGTGATGCGTGTTGCTATTTTTATTAATTGTATGAAAGCAAGCGAAATAAGTGAGGGCAACAGAGCACTGCTGGTACCTGCCCCTTCGTTCGGTTACTTTATTTTTTAGGTCTCGGTCTGACGTGAGCAGCGAATGGCTCGTATACGACAACATGGAGCTGCAATGGCCGAGTGGTTAAGGCGTTGGACTCGAAATCAATGGGGTTTCCCTACGCAGGTCCGAATCCTGCTTGCAGCCTCGTGCGATTTTGCATGAACACCATTTGGTTTGATAAGGAAATGTTCACTTCTCGTTACTCAATCCTCATCAAGTAACAGAGTTAAACAGCAAAAATTCAAACTAAATGTAAACTTTAAGACAATTTCAACACTCAGGAAGTGTTTTAGAGAGCAGGTGGCTCGGAAGGGTTCGTAGTCTGGACCTGTCCTGCCTGATCTTGACGAGTCACAAAAAGAGTAATTTTTTTATGTAGCGTGTCTTGTTTAGGCATTTGGACTCTTTCTGAGTACTCTTAAGTGCCCGTTCCCAGCGCCGTAATATAGGGAAAAGAGGGTAGGAATGTGCAGTGATTGATTACCGCTCATCTGTGCCCTGTCACTCACTTTGAGTGATGCGTGTTGCTATTTTTTATTAATTGTATCAAAGCATTCGAAATAAGTGAGGGCAACAGGGCACTGCTGGTACATGCCCCGTCCTTCCGTTACTTTAATTTGTAGGTCTCGGCCTGATGTGAGCAGCGCATGGCTCGTATACGACAACAGTGACATCATACTCACGCAGCTGAGATGTCCGAGTGGTTAAGGCGTTGGACTTGAAATCCAATTGGGTTTCCCCGCGTAGGTTCGAATCCTGCTTGCAGCGTCATGAGATTTTGCATGATTCCCATTTGCTTTAGTTAAGTAAATGTTCACTTCTCGTTATGCAATCCTCATCAAGTCACAGAGTTAAACGGCAAAAACTCAAACTATATGTAAACATTGAGACAATTTCTCCACCCAGGAAGTGTTTCAGAGAGCAGGTGGCTAGGAATGGTTTGTAGTCTGGACATGTCCTGCCTGATCTAGACAAGTCAGGAAAAGAGTAATTATTTTTTAAGAAGCGTGTCTTGTTTAGGCTTTTGGACTTTTTCTGAGTACACTTAAGGGCCCGTTGCCACCGCCGTAATAGAGGGAAAAGAGGGTAGAAATGCACAGTGAATGATTACCGCTCATCTGTGCCCTGTCACTCACTTTGAGTGATACGTGTTGCTATTTTTATTAATTGTATGAAAGCATGTGAAATAAGTGAGGGCAACAGGGCACTGCTGGTTCCTGCCCCGTCCTTTTGTTACTTTATTTTTTAGGTCTCGGCCTGACGTGAGCAGCGCATGGCTCATATACGACAACAGTGACATCATACTCATGGAGCTGCGATGGCCGAGTGGTTAAGGCGTTTGACTCGTAATTCAATGGGGATTCCCTGCGCAGGTTTGCATCCTGCTTGCAGCATCGGGCGATTTTGCATGAACACCATTTGGTTCGTTAAGGGAATGTTCACTTCTCGTTACGCAATCCTCATCAAGTCACAGAATTAAACAGCAATAATTCAAACTAAATGTAAACATTAAGACAATTTCAACACTCAGGAAGTGTTTTAGAGAGCAGGTGGTTCAGAAGGGTTCGTAGTCTGGACCTGTCCTGCCTGATCTTGACGAGTCACAAAAAGAGTAATTTTTTCATGTAGCGTGTCTTGTTTAGGCTTTTGGACTCTTTCTGAGTACTCTTAAGGGCCCATTCCCAGCGCCGTAATATAGGGAAAAGAGGGTAGAAATGTGCAGTGATTGATTACCGCTCATCTGTGCCCTGTCACTCACTTTGAGTGACGCGTGTTGCTATTTTTATTAATTGTATCAAAGCATGCGAAATAAGTGAGGGCAACAGGGCACTGCTGGTACCTGCCCCGTCCTTCCGCTGCTTTATTTTTTAGGTCTCGGTCTGACTTGAGCAGCGCATGGCTCGTATACGACAACAGTGACATCATTTTCATGGAGCTGCGACGGCCGAGTGGTTAAGGCATTGGACCTGAAATCCAATGGAGTTTCCCTGCGCAGGTTCGAATCCTGCTTGCAGCAGCGTGAGATTTTGCATGAATGCCATTTGGTTTAGTTAAGTAAATGTTCACTTCTTGTTATGCAATCCTCATCAAGTCACGGAGTTAAACGGCAAAAACAAAAAATTAGATGTAAATATTGAGACAATTTCCACACCCAGGAAGTGTTTTAGAGAGCAGGTGGCTCGGAAGGGTTCGTAGTCTGGACCTGTCCTGCCTGATCTAGACGAGTCACGAAAAGAGTAATTTTTTATGTAGCGTGTCTTGTTTAGGCTTTTGGACTATTTCTGAGTACTCTTAAGGGCCCATTCCCAGCGCCGTAATACAGGGAAAAGAGGGCAGAAATGTGCAGTGATTGATTACCTCTCATCTGTGCCCTTTCACTCACTTTGAGTGATGCGTGTTGCTATTTTTATTAATTGTATGAAAGCATGCGAAATAAGTGAGGGAGACAGGGCACTGCTGGTACATGCCCCGTCCTTCTGTTACTTTAATTTTTAGGTCTCGGCCTGACGTGAGCAGCGCATGGCTCGTATACGACAACAGTGACATCATACACTTGCAGCTGCGATGGCCCAATGGGTAAGGTGTTGGACTTGTAATCCAATGGGCTTTCACCGCGTTGGTTCAAATCCTGCTTGCAGGGTCATGAGATTTTGCATTAGCACCATTTGGTTTAGTTAAGTAAATGTTCACTTCTCGTTATGCAGTCCTCTTCAAGTCACAGAGTTAAACTGCAAAAACTCAAACTAGATGTAAACATTGAGACAATTTCTACACCCAGGAAGTGTTTTACAGAGCAGGTGGCTCGGAAGGGTTCGTAGTCTGGACCTGTTTGCCTGATCTAGACAAATCACGAAAAGAGTAATATTTTTTCATGAAGCGTGTCTTGGTTAGGCTTTTGGACTTTTTCTGAGTACACTTAAGGGCCCGTTGCCACCGCCGTAATAGAGGGAAAAGAGGGTATAAATGCACAGTGAATGATTACCGCTCATCTGTGCCCTGTCACTCACTTTGAGTGATACGTGTTGCTATTTTTATTAATTGTATGAAAGCATGTGAAATAAGTGAGGGCAACAGGGCACTGCTGGTTCCTGCCCCGTCCTTTTGTTACTTTATTGTTTTAGGTCTCGGCCTGACGTGAGCAGCGCATGGCTCATATACGACAACAGTAACATCTTACTCATGGAGCTGCGAAGGCCGAGTGGTTAAGGCGTTGGACTCGAAATTCAATGGGGTTTCCCTGCGCAGGTTCGCATCGGGCGATTTTGCATGAACACCATTTGGTTTGTTAAGGAAATGTTCACTTCTCGTTACGCAATCCTCATCAAGTCACAGAATTAAACAGCAAAAACTCAAACTAAATGTAAACATTACGACAATTTCAACACTCCGGAAGTGTTTTAGAGAGCAGGTGGTTTAAAGGGTTCGTAGTCTGGACCTGTCCTGCTTGATCTTGACGAGTCACGAAAAGAGTCATTTTTTTATGTAGAGTGTCTTGTTTAGGCTTTTGGACTCTTTGTGAGTACACTTAAGGGCCCAGTCCCAGCGCTGTAATATAGGAAAAAGAGGGTAGAAATGCGCAGTGATTGATTACTGCTCATCTGTGCCCTGTCACTCACTTTGAGTGATACGTGTTGCTATTTTTATTAATTGTATGAAAGCAAGCGAAATAAGTGAGGGCAACAGAGCACTGCTGGTACCTGCCCCTTCCTTCGGTTACTTTATTTTTTAGGTCTCGGTCTGACGTGAGCAGCGAATGGCTCGTATACGTCAACATGGAGCTGCAATGG
The DNA here is from genome assembly GCF_964261635.1 of Lissotriton helveticus. NCBI lineage: Eukaryota > Metazoa > Chordata > Amphibia > Caudata > Salamandridae > Lissotriton > Lissotriton helveticus. The sequence continues at coordinate 709,838,819 of NC_136072.1, forward strand.
CCGAGTGGTTAAGGCGTTGGACTCGAAATCAATGGGGTTTCCCTGCGCAGGTCCGAATCCTGCTTGCAGCCTCGTGCGAGTTTGCATGAACACCATTTGGTTTGATAAGGAAATGTTCACTTCTCGTTACTCAATCCTCATCAAGTAACAGAGTTAAACAGCAAAAACTCAAACTAAATGTAAACATTAAGACAATTTCAACACTGAGGAAGTGTTTTAGAGAGCAGGTGGCTCGGAAGGGTTCGTAGTCTGGACCTGTCCTGCCTGATCTTGACGAGTCACGAAAAGAGTAATTTTGTTATGTAGCGTATCTTGTTTAGGCTTTTGGACTCTTTCTGAGTACACTTAAGGGCCCATTCCAGAGCCGTAATATAGGGAAAAGAGGGCAGAAATGTGCAGTGATTGATTACTGCTCATCTGTGCCCTGTCACTCACTTTGAGTGATGCGTGTTGCTATTTTTATTAATTGTATGAAAGCATGCGAAATAAGTGAGGGAGACAGGGCACTGCTGGTACGTGCCCTGTCCTTCCGTTACTTTAATTTTTAGGTCTCGGCCTGATGTGAGCAGCGCATGGCTCGTATACGACAACAGTGACATAAAAACTCACGCAGCTGCGATGGCCGAGTGGTTAAGGCATTGGACTTGAAATCCAATGGGGTTTCCCCGCGTAGGTTCGAATCCTGCTTGCAGCGTCATGAGATTTTGCATGAACACCATTTGGTTTAGTTAAGTAAATGTTCACTTCTCGTTATGCAATCCTCATCAAGTCACAGAGTTAAACGGCAAAAACTCAAACTATATGTAAACATTGAGACAATTTCTACACCCAGGAAGTGTTTCAGAGAGCAGGTGGCTAGGAATGGTTTGTAGTCTGGACCTATCCTGCCTGATATAGACAAGTCAGGAAAAGAGTAATTTTTTTTATGAAGCGTGTCTTGTTTAGGCTTTTGGACTTTTTCTGAGTACACTTAAGGGCCCGTTGCCACCGCCATATTAGAGGGAAAAGAGGGTAGAAATGCACAGTGAATGATTACCGCTCATCTGTGCCCTGTCACTCACTTTGAGTGATACGTGTTGCTATTTTTATTAATTGTATGAAAGCATGTGAAATAAGTGAGGGCAACAGGGCACTGCTGGTTCCTGCCCCGTCCTTTTGTTACTTTATTTTTTAGGTCTCGGCCTGACGTGAGCAGCGCATGGCTCATATACGACAACAGTGACATCATACTCATGGAGCTGCGATGGCCGAGTGGTTAAGGCGTTGGACTCAAAATTCAATGGGGTTTCCCTGCGCAGGTTCGCATCCTGCTTGCAGCCTCGTGCGATTTTGCATGAACACCATTTGGTTTGATAAGGAAATGTTCACTTCTCGTTACGCAATCCTCATCAAGTAACAGAGTTAAACAGCAAAAACTCAAACTAAATGTAAACATTAAGACAATTTCAACACTCAGGAAGTGTTTTAGAGAGCAGGTGGCTCGGAAGGGTTCGTAGTCTGGACCTGTCCTGCCTGATTTTTTTATGTAGCGTGTCTTGTTTAGGCTTTTGGACTCTTTCTGAGTACACTTAAGGGCCCATTCCAGAGCCGTAATATAGGGAAAAGAGGGCAGAAATGTGCAGTGATTGATTACTGCTCATATGTGACCTGTCACTCACTTTGAGTGATGCGTGTTGCTATTTTTATTGATTGTATGAAAGCATGCGAAATAAGTGAGGGAGACAGGGCACTGCTGGTACGTGCCCTGTCCTTCCGTTACTTTAATTTGTAGGTGTCGGCCTGATGTGAGCAGCGCATGGCTCGTATACGACAACAGTGACATCATACTCACGCAGCTGTGATGGCCAAGTGGTTAAGGCGTTGGACTTGAAATCCAATGGGGTTTCCCCCCGTAGGTTCGAATCCGGCTTGCAGCGTCATGACATTTTGCATGAACACCATTTGGTTTAGTTAACTAAATGTTCACTTCTCGTTATGCAATCCTCATCAAGTCACAGAGTTAAACGGCAAAAACTCAAACTAGATGTAAACTTTGAGACAATTTCTACACCCAGGAAGTGTTTTAGAGAGCAGGTGGCTAGGAAGGGTTTGTAGTCTGGACCTGTCCTGCCTGATCTAGACAAGTCAGGAAAAGAGTAATTTTTTTTTATGAAGCGTGTCTTGTTTAGGCTTTTGGACTTTTTCTGAGTACACTTAAGGGTCCGTTGCCACCGCCGTAATAGAGGGAAAAGAGGGCAGAAATGTGCAGTGATTGATTACTGCTCATCTGTGACCTGTCACTCACTTTGAGTGATGCGTGTTGCTATTTTTATTGATTGTATGAAAGCATGCGAAATAAGTGAGGGAGAAAGGGCACTGCTGGTACGTGCCCTGTCCTTCCGTTACTTTAATTTGTAGGTGTCGGCCTGATGTGAGCAGCGCATGGCTCGTATACGACAACAGTGACATCATACTCACGCAGCTGCGATGGCCGAGTGGTTAAGGTGATGAACTTGAAATCCAATGGGGTTTCCCCGCGTAGGATCGAATCCTGCTTGCAGCGTCATAAAATTTTGCATGAACACCATTTGGTTTAGTTAACTAAATGTTCACTTCTCGTTATGCAATCCTCATCAAGTCACAGAGTTAAACGGCAAAAACTCAAACTAAATGTAAACATTAAGACAATTTCAACACTCAGGAAGTGTTTTAGAGAGCAGGTGGCTCGGAAGGGTTCGTAGTCTGGACCTGTCCTGCCTGATCTTGATGAGTCACGAAAAGAGTAACTTTTTTTATGTAGCGTGTCTTGTTTAGGCTTTTGGACTCTTTCTGAGTACACTTAAGGGCCCATTCCAGAGCCGTAATATAGGGAAAAGAGGGCAGAAATGTGCAGTGATTGATTACTGCTCATCTGTGACCTGTCACTCACTTTGAGTGATGCGTGTTGCTATTTTTATTGATTGTATGAAAGCATGCGAAATAAGTGAGGGAGACAGGGCACTGCTGGTACGTGCCCTGTCCTTCCGTTACTTTAATTTGTAGGTGTCGGCCTGATGTGAGCAGCGCATGGCTCGTATACGACAACAGTGACATCATACTCACGCAGCTGCGATGGCCGAGTGGTTAAGGTGTTGGACTTGAAATCCAATGGGGTTTCCCTGCGTAGGTTCGAATCCTGCTTGCAGCGTCATGAAATTTTGCATGAACACCATTTGGTTTAGTTAACTAAATGTTCACTTCTCGTTATGCAATCCTCATCAAGTCACAGAGTTAAACGGCAAAAACTCAAACTAGATGTAAACTTTGAGACAATTTCTACACCCAGGAAGTGTTTTAGAGAGCAGGTGGCTAGGAAGGGTTTGTAGTCTGGACCTGTCCTGCCTGATCTAGACAATTCAGGAAAAGAGTAATTTTTTTTTATGAAGCGTGTCTTGTTTAGGCTTTTGGACTTTTTCTGAGTACACTTAAGGGCCCGTTGCCACCGCCGTAATAGAGGGAAAAGAGGGTAGAAATGCACAGTGAATGATTACCGCTCATCTGTGCCCTGTTACTCACTTTGAGTGATACGTGTTGCTATTTTTATTAATTGTATGGAAGCATGTGAAATAAGTGAGGGCAACAGGGCACTGCTGGTTCCTGCCCCGTCCTTATGTTACTTTATTTTTTAGGTCTTGGCCTGACGTGAGCAGCGCATGGCTCATATACGACAACAGTGACATCATTCTCATGGAGCTGTGATGGCTGAGTGGGTAAGGCGTTGGAATCGAAATCCAATGGGGTTACCCTGCGCAGGTTTGAATCCTGCTTGCAGCGACGTATGATTTTGCATGAACACCATTTGGTTTGTTGAGGAAATGTTCACTTCTCGTTAGTCAATGCTCATCAAGTCACAGAGTTAAACAGCAAAAATTCAAACTAAATGTAAACATTAAGACAATTTCAACACTCAGGAAGTGTTTAAGAGAGCAGGTGGTTTGGAAGGGTTCGTAGTCTGGACCTGTCCTGCCTGATCTTGACGAGTCACAAAAAGAGTAATTTTTTTATGTAGCGTGTCTTGTTTAGGCATTTGGACTCTTTCTGAGTACTCTTAAGTGCCCATTCCCAGCGCCGTAATATAGGGAAAAGAGGGTAGGAATGTGCAGTGATTGATTACTGCTCATCTGTGCCCTGTCACTCACTTTGAGTGATGCGTGTTGCTATTTTTATTAATTGTATCAAAGCATGCGAAATGAGTGAGGGCAACAGGGCACTGCTGGTACCTGCCCCGTCCTTCCGTTACTTTAGTTTTTTAGGTCTCGGTCTGACGTGAGCAGCGCATGGCTCATATACGACAACAGTGACATTATACTCATGGAGCTGTGATGGGCGAGTGGTTAAGGCGTTGGACTCAAAATCCAAAGGGGTTTCCCTGCGCAGGTTCGAATCCTGCTTGCAGCATCGTGAGATTTTGCATGAATGCCATTTGGTTTGGTTAAGTAAATGTTCACTTCTTGTTATGCAATCCTCATCAAGTCACGGAGTTAAACGGCAAAAACAATAACTAGATGTAAATATTGAGACAATTTCCACACCCAGGAAGTGTTTTAGAGAGCAGGTGGCTCGGAAGGGTTCGTAGTCTAGACCTGTCCTGCCTGATCTAGACGAGTCACGAAAAGAGTACGTTTTTTATGTAGCGTGTCTTGTTTAGGCTTTTGGACTCTTTCTGAGTACTCTTAAGGGCCCATTCCCAGCGCCGTAATACAGGGAAAAGAGGGCAGAAATGTGCAGGGATTGATTACCGCTCATCTGTGCCCTTTCACTCACTTTGAGTGATGCGTGTTGCTATTTTTATTAATTGTATGAAAGCATGCGAAATAAGTGAGGGAGACAGGGCACTGCTGGTACATGCCCCGTCCTTCCGTTACTTTAATTTTTAGGTCTCGGCCTGACGTGAGCAGCGCATGGCTCGTATACGACAACAGTGACATCATACACATGCAGCTGCGATGGCCGAGTGGGTAAGGTGTTGGACTTGAAATCCAATGGGGTTTCACCGCGTTGGTTCGAATCCTACTTGCAGGGTCATGAGATTTTGCATTAGCACCATTTGGTTTAGTTAAGTAAATGTTCACTTCTCGTTATGCAGTCCTCTTCAAGTCACAGAGTTTCAAGTTTTTATTATTATGTTTTCGGCTCTCAAACGAGGGCCACATATAACAATCATATACTTAAACACAAACATATACAATATTAAAATACAAAATCATTCAAGAAAACACCACATGAACACAGCCCGGAGAAACACAAATTACCATTACAGGTTTCATTAATAAATGTCTAAAAAACTCCTAAAAAAATTTAAAATTTTGAAGCAAAACATTTCATTGGGTGGACAGTAAAGGGCATGGAAAAAAGTATTTACATTAAGAATTCCTAATTGTAAGCAAATAGATCTCAACCATTTAGAACGAAATGGGCGTAGTATAGGACAAATAAACAAAACATGATTTCGGTCTTGGACTGCCTTATTACAAAAATTACATATGGGGGATGTTCCATACCACTTTGCTAATAAAGAGTTTAAAGGAAGTAAATCGTGTCGCAAGAGGTACCATAACCTTCGTACTCGATGTGGGATATTCCAGGAGACATACTGCTGGGCCAGCTTTATTGAATACGAATTTAAGAGTAGTTCCCCCTCCTTCTTTCCATGTAAGGTAGACATATCCAATTTAAAGCAGAGTTCCCAAGATGCGTATTTCAGCTGAGACTTTAGTTGAGACGGAGAAAGTAAAAACAAAGTATTTTCCTCCAACTCTAACAATTTTACAGCTGTTCTGAAGTTTTTTACTAATAATGAGAACTCATTTAAATTGCCCAGCAGTTCCTTTTTTATATATGCCCGTAAGGAACCTGGATCACCTCTGGCCAAACAGGCCACCCATCTTACTAGGGCAATCAACCCCTGTACCCAACAGCTCCGGAGGCCAAATTCCAGCCTACATGCTGACACTGAGCAAGCTGTATTAAAAGAAGAAATTCTTCTCAAAACCTTTCCCTCCATTAAATGCAGAAAACCCCAATGTCTTAATTCCACCAATTCTAATCCATAAAGCAGAGTTGCAGGGATTTTTGCATTATACACTTCCAAAAAACGAGCAAAGTGTCTTTTCCCTGTAGCAGAGTACAGCGAGCATAACCCCATACCATGAGACAGTGCCTTACTCGAATTATGTTCAATATGAGGTCTTTCACTTAGGTTAGCTGCGATTATTTTACCTAAAAAGGGGTAAGTTTTAACCACCTCTAGTCTCTGACCACCAATAGCCCATCCAAAGTCTACAGATCTACATTTTTTCTTTCCAGTGATACACATAATTTTGCTTTTGGACACATTAATCTTCATGAAATGTCCTTCCGCAAATAAGTGTAAAGCTTGTAGGCGATTAGCTAAGCCCTTAGGAGTTAGATCTAAAATGAGGATATCATCCGCATACATTAAGACAGAAATGGATGAACCTCCAACCACCGGGGCTAAACCAACACCTGCAGCAATAGAAGCAGGAAGGTCCGCAATATATAGCGAAAACAACATGGGGGCCAGTAGACACCCCTGTTTTAACCCGTTTAGAGATGGGATGGACTGAGAAAGACCCCTTTCTCCACCTTGTAACACCTTACACCAGGTATTCGAGTGAAGAGATCTTACGAGTTCCAGTAGATGGGACGGCATACCCATTACAGCAAGCTTTCTCCACAGCGTTGGACGATCCACCTTGTCAAACGCTGTGGAGAAGTCTACAAATGCCGCATATACCCCACCTCCCCGGATTCGTACATATTTGTCCGTAATCACTTGAAGAGCAGTCAAATTATCAAGTGTACCATGTTTTTTACGGAACCCAGTCTGTTCCAAAGGTAAAATGTTATTTGCCTCCACCCAATCTGTAATTAATAATAAAAGGCATTTAGCAAAAACTTTTCCAACCGCGTCCAATAGAGCGATCAAACGATAGTTCATGGGTTTATCCCGCTCGCCCTTCTTAAATAGGGGTATTAATATACTTCCCTTCCAAGAAATAGGGACTGATCTTAATAAGAAGCATGCTTTAAACAAGGGGAAAAGAATCCTACTCCAAGTAGTAACATCCTGTTTCAAAACTGAAATGGGCAACTCATCTGGTCCCAACGCTCCGGAAGAGCGCATACTCTTAATCGCCAAAGCAATAGAATTCTCAGATGGCGGCTCCATAACGGACCTACTGTCCCAAAGAAGATCACTATCCTCACCCCTTATGCCATTTGATGCATACAGATTCAATAAGAATAAACGCCAGACATCCTCAGGAATAGAAACGGGAGTAGGGGAAGTTCTTACACCACACCCCTTACCAATTATGGACCAAAAATCTCTGGATTTACCATAGGTAGAAGCCTCCCTTAGGCTAATCCAGAGAGAGTCTTCTTTTTCTTTCTTTAGTTTTGCTCTCACTCTGGTCCTCTTTCTTTTTAATAAGGATAACTTATTTTTTGTTTCCATGGATCTAAACAGAAATTGTTGCCTCACTAATTTATTTATTTATTTATTTAAAGGCAACAATAAACTAGGGACAAAATTCACTTTCTTGGAATATCTAAGCTTCTTTGCAAGTGCAATAAGCTTTTTCATAAAATTTTCAAAGCGAAGAAATTCCATACCCTGCCATTCTTTTAGTTCAAGTAGGGTTTCTGCAAGGATAGTTTGTAAACCCTTCATAGTCGTCGGGTTCCAGTAACATCTACCTGACCTACCAAGCAGAGAAAGTCCACCAGTACTTAAAGACCATGTATCCGTAACCTGAGGTTGTAATAAAAGAGTTATATTAATCACGTTATGATCGCTCATAGAAGTTTGAGAGACCATTAAATCCTGAATGAGAAAAAAAGAGACGTAGTCCATAATTACATAATCGAGGATAGATTCCCCCTTAGGAGACCTATGAGTAAATTTAGCGGGATTATCGGATGCCATCCTACCATTTACAATCAACCCATCTGAATGGCTAAGTTCTTGCAGCAATATTTTTCCTCTTTTGTTAGTTTTTATTTTTCTTGGCAAAGTAGATTGCGGTATATTATAAGCCTCTTCTTTAAACTTATTTCTAAACAGATTTATGCTTGAATGGGACACTTTACTATTCAAATCGCCCACAAGTAAAATATAAGGGGGTTGGTCACATTCTAGTAGCTGTTTAACATATGAAAACATTTGCTTCATTACAATATTAAAACCATCTTCTGGCGGGATGTATGCATTGATGATTACTAGAGAACGCAGGCTGCCTACACTAATTAAATTATTAATGGTTATAGCTTGAAAAAGGTTGCTTTTGTCAACATAATGAGAGAATTGCCATTGCAGTGCATTAGACAGGAGACAGGCAATTCCCCCTTTTGCATGACCTTTTTTAGCCGGCGCAGCTGCTGCCTCTAGCACAAAATAGTCCTTTCCCCCATCTAGGCCATTTTTACACCAAGTTTCTTGGATGCATATCACATCTGCATTTAAAGAAAATAAAAAGTCAAGTTTCTCCGGACTATTAGACACCCCTGCTGCATTCCAGGATAATACTTTTAATTGAGTGCTAAAGATGTTGAAACAGTTTTGGATTATCCGAGTTTTTATTAGACAAAACTCCTGGAAGCCAATTCCACCGGTGATTGTCTTCTATTATGGGAGCAGTCATATTCAGAGGAGTAGGCAAAATCTGGGAAACCATACGTTTGCCTCTCAAGACCCTAATTTGCAAATCTTTAATAGATTTAGACATATTCTCCTGCCTGACACCCGGCTTTGTGGCCCCTTCTCTAGGGAGGATATCCCTTCCAGTATGTAGAAAGGGTAACACATCTATCCCTCTACATTGAAATGATTCTGCCTGTTGTAACACAAGATTAACTATTATCTTAGAATAAAATTTTGCCCGTACACATAGACCATTTTCGTACCCTACTAAGGAAACCAAATCAATGTCATTCGACTGAATTAATTTTAAACAATCAATATCTTTACAACAATTGAGCAACCATGACCTATTTAGGTATAAATCAGAATCAAATAATGGCAAGAAGTCCAAAGTCAAGGTGTCCACATATGAATTAGACATTTTAAATTGTAGAGAAGGAGAGTTTATAGCAACATCAACTGGTAGTTGAAAGATAGGCGCCGATGGATTAAGTACTCCTGATACAGAAGGCATAATTCTCATTTCTTCTTCAATTGGAACACTGGGCGGTGTTAAATTATTCTCTTGAAGATGGACTTCCACAGTGTTGGTACCATTATTACGAGCACTAATCACAATTTGACCCAGTCCTACTGGCAAAACATTAATGTAGAACTGTAAACAGCTATAGATTGTCAAATGATCGTACTAATCATACCTCTAATTACAGAGATTATTACTCTGTTTCAGTCTATTGCCATAAATAAAAGGTAGCCCGTCTCTGATAGACACGTAACCAGACAACACAGTACAAACATCCACTAGAAGGACAACATTTGAAAAAAGTGTGAATAGCTAGATGACACCTCACGGGCGCACCACCAATGGGACCCGTGGTTGGTACTCACCAGGATGGCCCTGTTCTCATCATCGGTGTCAAATAGCTTAACGTAAACGTGTCCGAAAACCCAAAGGAAAGAGGGAGACAGTGAATGGTGCAGTGTACGCAAAACTTATATGTGACAAAGACTAACAACGTTCAACATATAACACAAAAAATACTGCGCAACAAGCTACAACAACCTTTTTACTCATATTTTCTTGTTGCTTACAGTAAACATGTAAAATAAAAGGAGGGGTACGAATACTACCTATCGATTCGTACTCAGCTCACAGCCGACATGTTTCATTGCCTTAGGTATTTTATCAGGCAATTTCTTCAGGGCAAACGAAAAATTAGGGTGCCACTGCCAGCGATACTGTGCTTTAAATGCTGGGAGGCACCTTTAGCTTTCATACCGTTACCAATATGGCTATGTTAAAATCCTGGACCCACTTCCAAACGGTAAGTATGGTCTTGCCTCCCTTCTATTTTCATCATTATTACGAGAACAATTAACTACAGAACCATTGGTACCATCGATCACCTTGTTAGAAAAAATATCCAATAGAGATTTATCTTCAATCTCTGGCTCATTATAGTCTTCATTGATCATATGTTTTTGGAAAATGATTTGCCTCTGTTTTTTTTTCTTGTACTTACGAACAGGTTTCCTGTTTTTCCCTTTATTCTTTCTACTTTTAATAACTTTTCCGTTTTCATCAGAATTCACTTCAGGTTCCTTTCTTTCAGTGATAAAAATTGGGAATAACTCTTTTCCCACCGTGAGATCCACCTCCTCCAAACTTTCCTCTTTTAGGATTGGTTCTAATATCTGCATACCATTAGAAACAGAAGGGATGGAATTCCCTAAGGACTCATTTTTTTAACCATTTCTGGCATCACTGCAGGAGCATTTCTTTCGGATAAATTATTGCTGTCAAAAGGAAAAACAGTCTCCGGGACAACAGTAGTCCCATTTTCTGCACTTTTTGCCAACAATACCTTCAGAATCTGGGTAACTGAGTCCAAGGTACAGTCAGAATTCCCAACAAATTTGCTCAATAAAGACAGTATGGAGGACAACAAGTGTTCTAATGCTATTAAACAATCAGAGATAGGTCTATCTTCTTTCGGCAATCCAGAAGCGGCAATGGGGCAAATACCGGATAGATTAAGTAATAAACTCCTAGAATCATTCTGTAATGAAGGAATGTCATCAGATGTTATAGAGGGAGTACTACTATATAGCAATAATCCTGACGGAGTTGCTCCCGATGCCGCCTTACTGGGATTCAAATGATTCAAATTTCCATCCTCCATGTAACGGCCACATAATTCAAGGTCAATACTAGACAAGAAGGATTCTCCTTTTATAGCCACATCGGGACATTCTGCACCGAAGGGAGTGTTAGATCGAAGTGTAATTGTATCTTTTATATTATTCTCAGGCATTTCTCCCCCTGAAGTGTATACTGAAAGATTAGCCACAGAGGATGCTAGTTTAGGGAACAATAAGTCTTTTTCCACCACTGATGGCGCCCCCACCAAAGGCGCCATCTGAGTACCACCTATCTCCGGGATTACTACAGGTTGTTCCCATAATTGCAATAACTGCTTCTGACCCTTCATTAAAACCCCATTGTCAAATTTATTCCTCAAGGGGTTAGATCTGGTTTTTGTACATGACCTTCCCCCTAGGACTCTTCCGGAACGTAGTTTTTTTGCAGTCATCCTTCACAAATGAAGCAGCCAGACAGCAGAATATGGTTCAGATATTATATATAGCAATCACTGAGTATTACACAGAGTCCTTTATTATGCAACTAGTGAATGCTCATCAGTGTCCACATATATCTCCTATCGGGCGTCCCAAAAAGGCACTCTACACAAATCACTTGCAAATGAATATAACGTGGCCCAGCCCAGCCTACCTCAGCCACTGAGGGCCATAGAGGGCCCGCTCTTTGCCCGGTCTTCGCCCGCTCTTCCGTCCGTGCGCGTCCCGCGTACGCGTCTAAAGGCTGGGTTTGGTAGGAAGAGGAGGTGGGCGGGAAGAGGCACCAGGTGCGCGGAGTGGTGTAGCGCAAGCGCTCCTGGTCCTCGCAGTCCCGCTCCCGGTCTCAGCAGCACTGTAAGATTGGCCTCCTGATGTCAGTAGTGACTGAGCACACGGGCTCCCAAGTCACAGGCAGGACTCTCAAATACGGGTTTCACAAGGCAAGAAAGGGTTTCTTCACAATGCGACTGCGAGCGGCTCCCGCGGAGCGGGGGCCGCGAGTCGTCTTATGCTCACACAGAGGAGGGGGCGGGAAGAGGCACCAGGTGCGCGGAGTGGTGTAGCGCAAGCGCTCCTGGTCCTCGCAGTCCCGCTCCCGGTCTCAGCAGCACTGTAAGATTGGCCTCCTGATGTCAGTAGTGACTGAGCACACGGGCTCCCAAGTCACAGGCAGGACTCTCAAATACGGGTTTCACAAGCCAAGAAAGGGTTTCTTCACAATGCGACTGCGAGCGGCTCCCGCGGAGCGGGGGCCGCGAGTCGTCTTATGCTCACACAGAGGAGGGGGCGGGAAGAGGCACCAGCTGCGCGGAGTGGTGTAGCGCAAGCGCTCCTGGTCCTCGCAGTCCCGCTCCCGGTCTCAGCAGCACTGTAAGATCGGCCTCCTGATGTCAGTAGTGACTGAGCACACGGGCTCCCAAGTCACAGGCAGGACTCTCAAATACGGGTTTCACAAGGCAAGAAAGGGTTTCTTCACAATGCGAGTCATCTTATGCTCACACAGAGGAGGGGGCGGGAAGAGGCACCAGGTGCGCGGAGTGGTGTAGAGCAAGCGCTCCTGGTCCTCGCAGTCCCGCTCCCGGTCTCAGCAGCACTGTAAGATTGGCCTCCTGATGTCAGTAGTGACTGAGCACACGAGCTCCCAAGTCACAGGCAGGACTCTCAAATACGGGTTTCACAAGGCAAGAAAGGGTTTCTTCACAATGCGACTGCGAGCGGCACAGAGTTAAACGGCAAAAACTCAAACTAGTTGTAAACATTGAGACAATTTCTACACCCAGGAAGTGTTTTACAGAGCAGGTGGCTCGGAAGGGTTTGTAGTCTGGACCTGTTTGCCTGATCTAGACAAATCACGAAAAGAGTAATATTTTTTCATGAAGCGTGTCTTGGTTAGGCTTTTGGACTTTTTCTGAGTACACTTAAGGGCCCGTTGCCACCGCCGTAATAGAGGGAAAAGAAGGTATAAATGCACAGTGAATGATTACCGCTCATCTGTGCCCTGTCACTCACTTTGAGTGATACGTGTTGCTATTTTTATTAATTGTATGAAAGCATGTGAAATAAGTGAGGGCAACAGGGCACTGCTGGTTCCTGCCCCGTCCTTTTGTTACTTTATTTTTTAGGTCTCGGCCTGACGTGAGCAGCGCATGGCTCATATACGACAACAGAGACATCATACTCATGGAGCTGCGATGGCCGAGTGGTTAAGGCATTGGACTCGAAATTCAATGGGGTTTCCCTGCGCAGCTTCGCATCCTGCTTGCAGCATCGGGCGATTTTGCATGAACACCATTTGGTTTGTTAAGGAAATGTTCACTTCTCGTTACGCAATCCTCATCAAGTCACAGATTTAAACAGCAAAAACTCAAACTAAATGTAAACATTACGACAATTTCAACACTCTGGAAGTGTTTTAGAGAGCAGGTGGTTTAAAGGGTTCGTAGTCTGGACCTGTCCTGCTTGATCTTGACGAGTCACGAAAAGAGTCATTTTTTTTTTGTAGAGTGTCTTGTTTAGGCTTTTGGACTCTTTCTGAGTACACTTAAGGGCCCAGTCCCAGCGCTGTAATATAGGGAAAAGAGGGTAGAAATGCGCAGTGATTGATTACTGCTCATCTGTGCCCTGTCACTCACTTTGAGTAATACGTGTTGCTATTTTTATTAATTGTATGAAAGCAAGCGAAATAAGTGAGGGCAACAGAGCCCTGCTGGTACCTGCCCCTTCCTTTGGTTACTTTATTTTTTAGGTCTCGGTCTGACGTGAGCAGCGAATGGCTCGTATACGACAACATGGAGCTGCAATGGCCGAGTGGTTAAGGCGTTGGACTCGAAATCAATGGGGTTTCCCTGCGCAGGTCCGAATCCTGCTTCCAGCCTCGTGCGATTTTGCATGAACACCATTTGGTTTGATAAGGAAATGTTCACTTCTCGTTACGCAATCCTCATCAAGTAACAGAGTTAAACAGCAAAAACTCAAACTAAATGTAAACATTAAGACAATTTCAACACTCAGGAAGTGTTTTAGAGAGCAGGTGGCTCGGAAGGGTTCGTAGTCTGGACCTGTCCTGCCTGATCTTGACGAGTCACGAAAAGAATAATTTTGTTATGTAGCGTATCTTGTTTAGGCTTTTGGACTCTTTCTGAGTACACTTAAGGGCCCATTCCAGAGCCGTAATATAGGGAAAAGAGGGCAGAAATGTGCAGTGATTGATTACTGCTCATCTGTGCCCTGTCACTCACTTTGAGTGATGCTTGTTGCTATTTTTATTAATTGTATGAAAGCATGCGAAATAAGTGAGGGAGACAGGGCACTGCTGGTACGTGCCCCGTCCTTCCGTTACTTTAATTTTTAGGTCTCGGCCTGATGTGAGCAGCGCATGGCTCGTATACGACAACAGTGACGTCATACTCACGCAGCTGCGATGGCCGAGTGGTTAAGGCGTTGGACTTGAAATCCAATGGGGTTTCCCCGCGTAGGTTCGAATCCTGCTTGCAGCGTCATGATAATTTGCATGAACACCATTTGTTTTAGTTAAGTAAATGTTCACTTCTCGTTATGCAATCCTCATCAAGTCACAGAGTTAAACGGCAAAAACTCAAACTATATGTAAACATTGAGACAATTTCTACACCCAGGAAGTGTTTCAGAGAGCAGGTGGCTAGGAATGGTTTGTAGTCTGGACATGTCCTGCCTGATCTAGACAAGTCAGGAAAAGAGTATTTTTTTTTTATGAAGCGTGTCTTGTTTAGGCTTTTGGACTTTTTCTGAGTACACTTAAGGGCCCGTTGCCACCGCCGTAATAGAGGGAAAAGAGGGTAGAAATGCACAGTGAATGATTAACGCTCATCTGTGCCCTGTCACTCACTTTGAGTGATACGTGTTGCTATTTTTATTAATTGTATGAAAGCATGTGAAATAAGTGAGGGCAACAGGGCACTGCTGGTTCCTGCCCCGTCCTTTTGTTACTTTATTTTGTAGGTCTCGGCCTGACGTGAGCAGCGCATGGCTCATATACGACAACAGAGACATCATACTCATGGAGCTGCGATGGCCGAGTGGTTAAGGCGTTGGACTCGAAATTCAATGGGGTTTCCCTGCGCAGGTTCGCATCGGGCGATTTTGCATGAACACCATTTGGTTTGTTAAGGAAATGTTCACTTCTCGTTACGCAATCCTCATCAAGTCACAGAATTAAACAGCAAAAACTCAAACTAAATGTAAACATTACGACAATTTCAACACTCTGGAAGTGTTTTAGAGAGCAGGTGGTTTAAAGGGTTCGTAGTCTGGATCTGTCCTGCTTGATCTTGACGAGTCACGAAAAGAGTCATTTTTTTTTTGTAGAGTGTCTTGTTTAGGCTTTTGGACTCTTTCTGAGTACACTTAAGGGCCCAGTCCCAGCGCTGTAATATAGGGAAAAGAGGGTAGAAATGCGCAGTGATTGATTACTGCTCATCTGTGCCCTGTCACTCACTTTGAGTGATACGTGTTGCTATTTTTATTAATTGTATGAAAGCAAGCGAAATAAGTGAGGGCAACAGAGCCCTGCTGGTACCTGCCCCTTCCTTCGGTTACGTTATTTTTTAGGTCTCGGTCTGACGTGAGCAGCGAATGGCTCGTATACGACAACATGGAGCTGCAATGGCCGAGTGGTTAAGGCGTTGGACTCGAAATCAATGGGGTTTCCCTGCGCAGGTCCGAATCCTGCTTCCAGCCTCGTGCGATTTTGCATGAACACCATTTGGTTTGATAAGGAAATGTTCACTTCTCGTTACGCAATCCTCATCAAGTAACAGAGTTAAACAGCAAAAACTCAAACTAAATGTAAACATTAAGACAATTTCAACACTCAGGAAGTGTTTTAGAGAGCAGGTGGCTCGGAAGGGTTCGTAGTCTGGACCTGTCCTGCCTGATCTTGACGAGTCACGAAAAGAGTAATTTTGTTATGTAGCGTATCTTGTTTAGGCTTTTGGACTCTTTCTGAGTACACTTAAGGGCCCATTCCAGAGCCGTAATATAGGGAAAAGAGGGCAGAAATGTGCAGTGATTGATTACTGCTCATCTGTGCCCTGTCACTCACTTTGAGTGATGCTTGTTGCTATTTTTATTAATTGTATGAAAGCATGCGAAATAAGTGAGGGAGACAGGGCACTGCTGGTACGTGCCCCGTCCTTCCGTTACTTTAATTTTTAGGTCTCGGCCTGATGTGAGCAGCGCATGGCTCGTATACGACAACAGTGACGTCATACTCACGCAGCTCGATGGCCGAGTGGTTAAGGCGTTGGACTTGAAATCCAATGGGGTTTCCCCGCGTAGGTTCAAATCCTGCTTGCAGTGTCATGATATTTTGCATGAACACCATTTGGTTTAGTTAAGTAAATGTTCACTTCTCGTTATGCAATCCTCATCAAGTCACAGAGTTAAACGGCAAAAACTCAAACTATATGTAAACATTGAGACAATTTCTACACCCAGGAAGTGTTTCAGAGAGCAGGTGGCTAGGAATGGTTTGTAGTCTGGACATGTCCTGCCTGATCTAGACAAGTCAGGAAAAGAGTATTTTTTTTTTATGAAGCGTGTCTTGTTTAGGCTTTTGGACTTTTTCTGAGTACACTTAAGGGCCCGTTGCCACCGCCGTAATAGAGGGAAAAGAGGGTAGAAATGCACAGTGAATGATTACCGCTCATCTGTGCCCTGTCACTCACTTTGAGTGATATGTGTTGCTATTTTTATTAATTGTATGAAAGCATGTGAAATAAGTGAGGGCAACAGGGCACTGCTGGTTCCTGCCCCGTCCTTTTGTTACTTTATTTTTTAGGTTTCGGCCTGACGTGAGCAGCGCATGGCTCATATACGACAACAGAGACATCATACTCATGGAGCTGCGATGGCCGAGTGGTTAAGGCGTTGGACTCGAAATTCAATGGGGTTTCCCTGCGCAGGTTCGCATCCTGCTTGCAGCATCGGGCGATTTTGCATGAACACCATTTGGTTTGTTAAGGAAATGTTCACTTCTCGTTACGCAATCCTCATCAAGTCACAGAATTAAACAGCAAAAACTCAAACTAAATGTAAACATTACGACAATTTCAACATTCTGGAAGTGTTTTAGAGAGCAGGTGGTTTAAAGGGTTCTTAGTCTGGACCTGTCCTGCTTGATCTTGACGAGTCACGAAAAGAGTCATTTTTTTTTTGTAGAGTGTCTTGTTTAGGCTTTTGGACTCTTTCTGAGTACACTTAAGGGCCCAGTCCCAGCGCTGTAATATAGGGAAAAGAGGGTAGAAATGCGCAGTGATTGATTACTGCTCATCTGTGCCCTGTCACTCACTTTGAGTGATACGTGTTGCTATTTTTATTAATTGTATGAAAGCAAGCGAAATAAGTGAGGGCAACAGAGCCCTGCTGGTACCTGCCCCTTCCTTCGGTTACTTTATTTTTTAGGTCTCGGTCTGACGTGAGCAGCGAATGGCTCGTATACGACAACATGGAGCTGCAATGGCCGAGTGGTTAAGGCGTTGGACTCGAAATCAATGGGGTTTCCCTGCGCAGGTCCGAATCCTGCTTCCAGCCTCGTGCGATTTTGCATGAACACCATTTGGTTTGATAAGGAAATGTTCACTTCTCGTTACGCAATCCTCATCAAGTAACAGAGTTAAACAGCAAAAACTCAAACTAAATGTAAACATTAAGACAATTTCAACACTCAGGAAGTGTTTTAGAGAGCAGGTGGCTCGGAAGGGTTCGTAGTCTGGACCTGTCCTGCCTGATCTTGACGAGTCACGAAAAGAGTAATTTTGTTATGTAGCGTATCTTGTTTAGGCTTTTGGACTCTTTCTGAGTACACTTAAGGGCCCATTCCAGAGCCGTAATATAGGGAAAAGAGGGCAGAAATGTGCAGTGATTGATTACTGCTCATCTGTGCCCTGTCACTCACTTTGAGTGATGCTTGTTGCTATTTTTATTAATTGTATGAAAGCATGCGAAATAAGTGAGGGAGACAGGGCACTGCTGGTACGTGCCCCGTCCTTCCGTTACTTTAATTTTTAGGTCTCGGCCTGATGTGAGCAGCGCATGGCTCGTATACGACAACAGTGACATCATACTCACGCAGCTGCGATGGCCGAGTGGTTAAGGCGTTGGACTTGAAATCCAATGGGGTTTCCCTGCGTAGGTTCGAATCCTGCTTGCAGTGTCATGATATTTTGCATGAACACCATTTGGTTTAGTTAAGTAAATGTTCACTTCTCGTTATGCAATCCTCATCAAGTCACAGAGTTAAACGGCAAAAACTCAAACTATATGTAAACATTGAGACAATTTCTACACCCAGGAAGTGTTTCAGAGAGCAGGTGGCTAGGAATGGTTTGTAGTCTGGACATGTCCTGCCTGATCTAGACAAGTCAGGAAAAGAGTATTTTTTTTTTATGAAGCGTGTCTTGTTTAGGCTTTTGGACTTTTTCTGAGTACACTTAAGGGCCCGTTGCCACCGCCGTAATAGAGGGAAAAGAGGGTAGAAATGCACAGTGAATGATTTCCGCTCATCTGTGCCCTGTCACTCACTTTGAGTGATACGTGTTGCTATTTTTAATAATTGTATGAAAGCATGTGAAATAAGTGAGGGCAACAGGGCACTGCTGGTTCCTGCCCCGTCCTTTTGTTACTTTATTTTTTAGGTCTCGGCCTGACGTGAGCAGCGCATGGCTCATATACGACAACAGAGACATCATACTCATGGAGCTGTGATGGCCGAGTGGTTAAGGCGTTGGACCCGAAATTCAATGGGGTTTCCCTGCGCAGGTTCGCATCCTGCTTGCAGCATCGGGCGATTTTGCATGAACACCATTTGGTTTGTTAAGGAAATGTTCACTTCTCGTTACGCAATCCTCATCAAGTCACAGAATTAAACAGCAAAAACTCAAACTAAATGTAAACATTACGACAATTTCAACACTCTGGAAGTATTTTAGAGAGCAGGTGGTTTAAAGGGTTCATAGTCTGGACCTGTCCTGCTTGATCTTGACGAGTCACGAAAAGAGTCATTTTTTTTTTGTAGAGTGTCTTGTTTAGGCTTTTGGACTCTTTCTGAGTACACTTAAGGGCCCAGTCCCAGCGCTGTAATATAGGGAAAAGAAGGTAGAAATGCGCAGTGATTGATTACTGCTCATCTGTGCCCTGTCACTCACTTTGAGTGATACGTGTTGCTATTTTTATTAATTGTATGAAAGCAAGCGAAATAAGTGAGGGCAACAGAGCCCTGCTGGTACCTGCCCCTTCCTTCGGTTACTTTATTTTTTAGGTCTCGGTCTGACGTGAGCAGCGAATGGCTCGTATACGACAACATGGAGCTGCAATGGCCGAGTGGTTAAGGCGTTGGACTCGAAATCAATGGGGTTTCCCTGCGCAGGTCCGAATCCTGCTTCCAGCCTCGTGCGATTTTGCATGAACACCATTTGGTTTGATAAGGAAATGTTCACTTCTCGTTACGCAATCCTCATCAAGTAACAGAGTTAAACAGCAAAAACTCAAACTAAATGTAAACATTAAGACAATTTCAACACTCAGGAAGTGTTTTAGAGAGCAGGTGGCTCGGAAGGGTTCGTAGTCTGGACCTGTCCTGCCTGATCTTGACGAGTCACGAAAAGAGTAATTTTGTTATGTAGCGTATCTTGTTTAGGCTTTTGGACTCTTTCTGAGTACACTTAAGGGCCCATTCCAGAGCCGTAATATTGGGAAAAGAGGGCAGAAATGTGCAGTGATTGATTACTGCTCATCTGTGCCCTGTCACTCACTTTGAGTGATGCTTGTTGCTATTTTTATTAATTGTATGAAAGCATGCGAAATAAGTGAGGGAGACAGGGCACTGCTGGTACGTGCCCCGTCCTTCCGTTACTTTAATTTTTAGGTCTCGGCCTGATGTGAGCAGCGCATGGCTCGTATACGACAACAGTGACGTCATACTCACGCAGCTGCGATGGCCGAGTGGTTAAGGCGTTGGACTTGAAATCCAATGGGGTTTCCCCGCGTAGGTTCGAATCCTGCTTGCAGCGTCTTGATATTTTGCATGAACACCATTTGGTTTAGTTAAGTAAATGTTCACTTCTCGTTATGCAATCCTCATCAAGTCACAGAGTTAAACGGCAAAAACTCAAACTATATGTAAACATTGAGACAATTTCTACACCCAGGAAGTGTTTCAGAGAGCAGGTGGCTAGGAATGGTTTGTAGTCTGGACATGTCCTGCCTGATCTAGACAAGTCAGGAAAAGAGTATTTTTTTTTTATGAAGCGTGTCTTGTTTAGGCTTTTGGACTTTTTCTGAGTACACTTAAGGGCCCGTTGCCACCGCCGTAATAGAGGGAAAAGAGGGTAGAAATGCACAGTGAATGATTACCGCTCATCTGTGCCCTGTCACTCACTTTGAGTGATATGTGTTGCTATTTTTATTAATTGTATGAAAGCATGTGAAATAAGTGAGGGCAACAGGGCACTGCTGGTTCCTGCCCCATCCTTTTGTTACTTTATTTTTTAGGTCTCGGCCTGACGTGAGCAGCGCATGGCTCATATACGACAACAGAGACATCATACTCATGGAGCTGCGATGGCCGAGTGGTTAAGGCGTTGGACTCGAAATTCAATGGGGTTTCCCTGCGCAGGTTCGCATCCTGCTTGCAGCATTGGGCGATTTTGCATGAACACCATTTGGTTTGTTAAGGAAATGTTCACTTCTCGTTACGCAATCCTCATCAAGTCACAGAATTAAACAGCAAAAACTCAAACTAAATGTAAACATTACGACAATTTCAACATTCTGGAAGTGTTTTAGAGAGCAGGTGGTTTAAAGGGTTCGTAGTCTGGACCTGTCCTGCTTGATCTTGACGAGTCACGAAAAGAGTCATTTTTTTTTTGTAGAGTGTCTTGTTTAGGCTTTTGGACTCTTTCTGAGTACACTTAAGGGCCCAGTCCCAGCGCTGTAATATAGGGAAAAGAGGGTAGAAATGCGCAGTGATTGATTACTGCTCATCTGTGCCCTGTCACTCACTTTGAGTGATACGTGTTGCTATTTTTATTAATTGTATGAAAGCAAGCGAAATAAGTGAGGGCAACAGAGCCCTGCTGGTACCTGCCCCTTCCTTCGGTTACTTTATTTTTTAGGTCTCGGTCTGACGTGAGCAGCGAATGGCTCGTATACGACAACATGGAGCTGCAATGGCCGAGTGGTTAAGGCGTTGGTCTCGAAATCAATGGGGTTTCCCTGCGCAGGTCCGAATCCTGCTTCCAGCCTCGTGCGATTTTGCATGAACACCATTTGGTTTGATAAGGAAATGTTCACTTCTCGTTACGCAATCCTCATCAAGTAACAGAGTTAAACAGCAAAAACTCAAACTAAATGTAAACATTAAGACAATTTCAACACTCAGGAAGTGTTTTAGAGAGCAGGTGGCTCGGAAGGGTTCGTAGTCTGGACATGTCCTGCCTGATCTTGACGAGTCACGAAAAGAGTAATTTTGTTATGTAGCGTATCTTGTTTAGGCTTTTGGACTCTTTCTGAGTACACTTAAGGGCCCATTCCAGAGCCGTAATATTGGGAAAAGAGGGCAGAAATGTGCAGTGATTGATTACTGCTCATCTGTGCCCTGTCACTCACTTTGAGTGATGCTTGTTGCTATTTTTATTAATTGTATGAAAGCATGCGAAATAAGTGAGGGAGACAGGGCACTGCTGGTACGTGCCCCGTCCTTCCGTTACTTTAATTTTTAGGTCTCGGCCTGATGTGAGCAGCGCATGGCTCGTATACGACAACAGTGACATCATACTCACGCAGCTGCGATGGCCGAGTGGTTAAGGCGTTGGACTTGAAATCCAATGGGGTTTCCCCGCGTAGGTTCGAATCCTGCTTGCAGCGTCATGATATTTTGCATGAACACCATTTGGTTTAGTTAAGTAAATGTTCACTTCTCGTTATGCAATCCTCATCAAGTCACAGAGTTAAACGGCAAAAACTCAAACTATATGTAAACATTGAGACAATTTCTATACCCAGGAAGTGTTTCAGAGAGCAGGTGGCTAGGAATGGTTTGTAGTCTGGACATGTCCTGCCTGATCTAGACAAGTCAGGAAAAGAGTATTTTTTTTTTATGAAGCGTGTCTTGTTTAGGCTTTTGGACTTTTTCTGAGTACACTTAAGGGCCCGTTGCCACCGCCGTAATAGAGGGAAAAGAGGGTAGAAATGCACAGTGAATGATTACCGCTCATCTGTGCCCTGTCACTCACTTTGAGTGATATGTGTTGCTATTTTTATTAATTGTATGAAAGCATGTGAAATAAGTGAGGGCAACAGGGCACTGCTGGTTCCTGCCCCGTCCTTTTGTTACTTTATTTTTTAGGTCTCGGCCTGACGTGAGCAGCGCATGGCTCATATACGACAACAGAGACATCATACTCATGGAGCTGCGATGGCCGAGTGGTTAAGGCGTTGGACTCGAAATTCAATGGGGTTTCCCTGCGCAGGTTCGCATCCTGCTTGCAGCATCGGGCGATTTTGCATGAACACCATTTGGTTTGTTAAGGAAATGTTCACTTCTCGTTACGCAATCCTCATCAAGTCACAGAATTAAACAGCAAAAACTCAAACTAAATGTAAACATTACGACAATTTCAACATTCTGGAAGTGTTTTAGAGAGCAGGTGGTTTAAAGGGTTCGTAGTCTGGACCTGTCCTGCTTGATCTTGACGAGTCACGAAAAGAGTAATTTTTTTTTTGTAGAGTGTCTTGTTTAGGCTTTTGGACTCTTTCTGAGTACACTTAAGGGCCCAGTCCCAGCGCTGTAATATAGGGAAAAGAGGGTAGAAATGCGCAGTGATTGATTACTGCTCATCTGTGCCCTGTCACTCACTTTGAGTGATACGTGTTGCTATTTTTATTAATTGTATGAAAGCAAGCGAAATAAGTGAGGGCAACAGAGCCCTGCTGGTACCTGCCCCTTCCTTCGGTTACTTTATTTTTTAGGTCTCGGTCTGACGTGAGCAGCGAATGGCTCGTATACGACAACATTGAGCTGCAATGGCCGAGTGGTTAAGGCGTTGGTCTCGAAATCAATGGGGTTTCCCTGCGCAGGTCCGAATCCTGCTTCCAGCCTCGTGCGATTTTGCATGAACACCATTTGGTTTGATAAGGAAATGTTCACTTCTCGTTACGCAATCCTCATCAAGTAACAGAGTTAAACAGCAAAAACTCAAACTAAATGTAAACATTAAGACAATTTCAACACTCAGGAAGTGTTTTAGAGAGCAGGTGGCTCGGAAGGGTTCGTAGTCTGGACATGTCCTGCCTGATCTTGACGAGTCACGAAAAGAGTAATTTTGTTATGTAGCGTATCTTGTTTAGGCTTTTGGACTCTTTCTGAGTACACTTAAGGGCCCATTCCAGAGCCGTAATATTGGGAAAAGAGGGCAGAAATGTGCAGAGATTGATTACTGCTCATCTGTGCCCTGTCACTCACTTTGAGTGATGCTTGTTGCTATTTTTATTAATTATATGAAAGCATGCGAAATAAGTGAGGGAGACAGGGCACTGCTGGTACGTGCCCCGTCCTTCCGTTACTTTAATTTTTAGGTCTCGGCCTGATGTGAGCAGCGCATGGCTCGTATACGACAACAGTGACATCATACTCACGCAGCTGCGATGGCCGAGTGGTTAAGGCGTTGGACTTGAAATCCAATGGGGTTTCCCCGCGTAGGTTCGAATCCTGCTTGCAGCGTCATGATATTTTGCATGAACACCATTTGGTTTAGTTAAGTAAATGTTCACTTCTCGTTATGCAATCCTCATCAAGTCACAGAGTTAAACGGCAAAAACTCAAACTATATGTAAACATTGAGACAATTTCTATACCCAGGAAGTGTTTCAGAGAGCAGGTGGCTAGGAATGGTTTGTAGTCTGGACATGTCCTGCCTGATCTAGACAAGTCAGGAAAAGAGTATTTTTTTTTTATGAAGCGTGTCTTGTTTAGGCTTTTGGACTTTTTCTGAGTACACTTAAGGGCCCGTTGCCACCGCCGTAATAGAGGGAAAAGAGGGTAGAAATGCACAGTGAATGATTACCGCTCATCTGTGCCCTGTCACTCACTTTGAGTGATACGTGTTGCTATTTTTATTAATTGTATGAAAGCATGTGAAATAAGTGAGGGCAACAGGGCACTGCTGGTTCCTGCCCCGTCCTTTTGTTACTTTATTTTTTAGGTCTCAGCCTGACGTGAGCAGCGCATGGCTCATATACGACAACAGTGACATCATACTCATGGAGCTGCGATGGCCGAGTGGTTAAGGCGTTGGACTCGAAATTCAATGGGGTTTCCCTGCGCAGGTTCGCATCCTGCTTGCAGCATCGGGCGATTTTGCATGAACACCATTTGGTTTGTTAAGGAAATGTTCACTTCTCGTTACGCAATCCTCATCAAGTCACAGAATTAAACAGCAAAAACTCAAACTAAATGTAAACATTAAGACAATTTCAACACTCCGGAAGTGTTTTAGAGAGCAGGTGGTTTAAAGGGTTCGTAGTCTGGACCTGTCCTGCTTGATCATGACGAGTCACGAAAAGAGTCATTTTTTTATGTAGAGTGTCTTGTTTAGGCTTTTGGACTCTTTCTGAGTACACTTAAGGGCCCGTTGCCACCGCCGTAATAGAGGGAAAAGAGGGTAGAAATGCACAGTGAATGATTACCGCTCATCTGTGCCCTGTCACTCACTTTGAGTGATATGTGTTGCTATTTTTATTAATTGTATGAAAGCATGTGAAATAAGTGAGGGCAACAGGGCACTGCTGGTTCCTGCCCCGTCCTTTTGTTACTTTATTTTTTAGGTCTCGGCCTGACGTGAGCAGCGCATGGCTCATATACGACAACAGAGACATCATACTCATGGAGCTGCGATGGCCGAGTGGTTAAGGCGTTGGACTCGAAATTCAATGGGGTTTCCCTGCGCAGGTTCGCATCCTGCTTGCAGCATCGGGCGATTTTGCATGAACACCATTTGGTTTGTTAAGGAAATGTTCACTTCTCGTTACGCAATCCTCATCAAGTCACAGAATTAAACAGCAAAAACTCAAACTAAATGTAAACATTACGACAATTTCAACATTCTGGAAGTGTTTTAGAGAGCAGGTGGTTTAAAGGGTTCGTAGTCTGGACCTGTCCTGCTTGATCTTGACGAGTCACGAAAAGAGTAATTTTTTTTTTGTAGAGTGTCTTGTTTAGGCTTTTGGACTCTTTCTGAGTACACTTAAGGGCCCAGTCCCAGCGCTGTAATATAGGGAAAAGAGGGTAGAAATGCGCAGTGATTGATTACTGCTCATCTGTGCCCTGTCACTCACTTTGAGTGATACGTGTTGCTATTTTTATTAATTGTATGAAAGCAAGCGAAATAAGTGAGGGCAACAGAGCCCTGCTGGTACCTGCCCCTTCCTTCGGTTACTTTATTTTTTAGGTCTCGGTCTGACGTGAGCAGCGAATGGCTCGTATACGACAACATTGAGCTGCAATGGCCGAGTGGTTAAGGCGTTGGTCTCGAAATCAATGGGGTTTCCCTGCGCAGGTCCGAATCCTGCTTCCAGCCTCGTGCGATTTTGCATGAACACCATTTGGTTTGATAAGGAAATGTTCACTTCTCGTTACGCAATCCTCATCAAGTAACAGAGTTAAACAGCAAAAACTCAAACTAAATGTAAACATTAAGACAATTTCAACACTCAGGAAGTGTTTTAGAGAGCAGGTGGCTCGGAAGGGTTCGTAGTCTGGACATGTCCTGCCTGATCTTGACGAGTCACGAAAAGAGTAATTTTGTTATGTAGCGTATATTGTTTAGGCTTTTGGACTCTTTCTGAGTACACTTAAGGGCCCATTCCAGAGCCGTAATATTGGGAAAAGAGGGCAGAAATGTGCAGAGATTGATTACTGCTCATCTGTGCCCTGTCACTCACTTTGAGTGATGCTTGTTGCTATTTTTATTAATTATATGAAAGCATGCGAAATAAGTGAGGGAGACAGGGCACTGCTGGTACGTGCCCCGTCCTTCCGTTACTTTAATTTTTAGGTCTCGGCCTGATGTGAGCAGCGCATGGCTCGTATACGACAACAGTGACATCATACTCACGCAGCTGCGATGGCCGAGTGGTTAAGGCGTTGGACTTGAAATCCAATGGGGTTTCCCCGCGTAGGTTCGAATCCTGCTTGCAGCGTCATGATATTTTGCATGAACACCATTTGGTTTAGTTAAGTAAATGTTCACTTCTCGTTATGCAATCCTCATCAAGTCACAGAGTTAAACGGCAAAAACTCAAACTATATGTAAACATTGAGACAATTTCTATACCCAGGAAGTGTTTCAGAGAGCAGGTGGCTAGGAATGGTTTGTAGTCTGGACATGTCCTGCCTGATCTAGACAAGTCAGGAAAAGAGTATTTTTTTTTTATGAAGCGTGTCTTGTTTAGGCTTTTGGACTTTTTCTGAGTACACTTAAGGGCCCGTTGCCACCGCCGTAATAGAGGGAAAAGAGGGTAGAAATGCACAGTGAATGATTACCGCTCATCTGTGCCCTGTCACTCACTTTGAGTGATACGTGTTGCTATTTTTATTAATTGTATGAAAGCATGTGAAATAAGTGAGGGCAACAGGGCACTGCTGGTTCCTGCCCCGTCCTTTTGTTACTTTATTTTTTAGGTCTCAGCCTGACGTGAGCAGCGCATGGCTCATATACGACAACAGTGACATCATACTCATGGAGCTGCGATGGCCGAGTGTTTAAGGCGTTGGACTCGAAATTCAATGGGGTTTCCCTGCGCAGGTTCGCATCCTGCTTGCAGCATCGGGCGATTTTGCATGAACACCATTTGGTTTGTTAAGGAAATGTTCACTTCTCGTTACGCAATCCTCATCAAGTCACAGAATTAAACAGCAAAAACTCAAACTAAATGTAAACATTAAGACAATTTCAACACTCCGGAAGTGTTTTAGAGAGCAGGTGGTTCGAAGGGTTCGTAGTCTGGACCTGTCCTGCTTGATCATGACGAGTCACGAAAAGAGTCATTTTTTTATGTAGAGTGTCTTGTTTAGGCTTTTGGACTCTTTCTGAGTACACTTAAGGGCCCGGTCCCAGCGCTGTAATATAGGGAAAAGAGGGTAGAAATGCGCAGTGATTGATTACTGCTCATCTGTGCCCTGTCACTCACTTTGAGTGATACGTGTTGCTATTTTTATTAATTGTATGAAAGCAAGCGAAATAAGTGAGGGCAACAGAGCACTGCTGGTACCTGCCCCTTCCTTCGGTTACTTTATTTTTTAGGTCTCGGTCTGACGTGAGCAGCGAATGGCTCATATACGACAACAGTGACATCATACTCATGGAGCTGCGATGGCCGAGTGGTTAAGGCGTTGGACTCGAAATCCAATGGGGTTTCCCTGCGCAGGTTCGAATCCTGCTTGCAGCGACGTCCGATTTTGCATGAACACCATTTGGTTTGTTAAGGAAATTTTCACTTCTCGTTAGTCAATCCTCATCAAGTCACAGAGTTAAACAGCAAAAATTCAAACTAAATGTAAACATTAAGACAATTTCAACACTCAGGAAGTGTTTAAGAGAGCAGGTGGTTTGGAAGGGTTCGTAGTCTGGACCTGTCCTGCCTGATCTTGATGAGTCACAAAAAGAGTAATTTTTTTATGTAGCGTGTCTTGTTTAGGCATTTGGACTCTTTCTGAGTACTCTTAAGTGCCCATTCCCAGCGCCGTAATATAGGGAAAAGAGGGTAGGAATGTGCAGTGATTGATGACCGCTCATCTGTGCCCTGTCACTCACTTTGAGTGATACGTGTTGCTATTTTTATTAATTGTATGAAAGCATGCGAAATAAGTGAGGGCAACAGGGCACTGCTGGTACCTGCCCCGTCCTTCCGTTGCTCTATTTTTTAGGTCTCGGTCTGACGTGAGCAGTGCATAGCTCGTATACGACAACATGGAGCTGCGATGGCCGAGTGGTTAAGGCGTTCGACTCGAAATCAATGGGATTTCCCTGCACAGGTCCGAATCCTGCTTGCAGCCTCGTGCGATTTTGCATGAACACCATTTGGTTTGATAAGGAAATGTTCACTTCTCGTTACGTAATCCTCATCAAGTAACAGAGTTACACAGCAAAAACTCAAACTAAATGTAAACATTAAGACAATTTCAACACTCAGGAAGTGTTTTAGAGAGCAGGTGGCTCGGAAGGGTTCGTAGTCTGGACCTGTCCTGCCTGATCTTGACGAGTCACGAAAAGAGTAATTTTTTTATGTAGCGTGTCTTGTTTAGGTTTTTGGACTCTTTCTGAGTACACTTAAGGGCCCATTCCAGAGCCGTAATATAGGGAAAAGAGGGCAGAAATGTGCAGTGATTGATTACTGCTCATCTGTGCCCTGTCACTCACTTTGAGTGATGCGTGTTGCTATTTTTATTGATTGTATGAAAGCATGCAAAATAAGTGAGGGAGACAGGGCACTGCTGGTACGTGCCCTGTCCTTCCATTACTTTAATTTGTAGGTCTCGGCCTGATGTGAGCAGCGCATGGCTCGTATACGACAACAGTGACATCATACTCACGCAGCTGTGATGGCCGAGTGGTTAAGGCGTTGGACTCGAAATTCAATGGGGTTTCCCAGCGCAGGTTCGCATCCTGCTTGCAGCATCGGGCGATTTAGCATGAACACCATTTCGTTTGTTAAGGAAATGTTCACTTCTCGTTACGCATTCCTTATCAAGTCACAGAATTAACAGCAAAAACTCAAACTAAATGCAAACATTAAGACAATTTCAACACTCCGGAAGTGTTTTAGAGAGCAGGTGGTTCGAAGGGTTAGTAGTCTGGACCTGTCCTGCTTGATCTTGACGAGTCACGAAAAGAGTAATTTTTTTATGTAGAGTGTCTTGTTTAGGCTTTTGGACTCTTTCTGAGTACACTTAAGGGCCCGGTCCCAGCGCCGTAATATAGGGAAAAGAGGGTAGAAATGCGCAGTGATTGATTACTGCTCATCTGTGCCCTGTCACTCACTTTGAGTGATACGTGTTGCTATTTTTATTAATTGTATGAAAGCAAGCAAAATAAGTGAGGGCAACAGAGCACTGCTGGTACCTGCCCCTTCCTTCGGTTACTTTATTTTTTAGGTCTCGGTCTGACGTGACCAGCGAATGGCTCATATACGACAACAGTGACATCATGCTCATGGAGCTGCGATGGCCGAGTGGTTAAGGCGTTGGACTCGAAATCCAATGGGGTTTCCCTGCGCAGGTTGGAATCCTGCTTGCAGCGACGTCCGATTTTGCATGAACACCATTTGGTTTGTTAAGGAAATTTTCACTTCTCGTTGGTCAATCCTCATCAAGTCACAGAGTTAAACAGCAAAAATTCAAACTAAATGTAAACATTAAGACAATTTCAACACTCAGGAAGTGTTTAAGAGAGCAGGTGGTTTGGAAGGGTTCGTAGTCTGGACCTGTCCTGCCTGATCTTGACGAGTCACAAAAAGAGTAATTTTTTTATGTAGCGTGTCTTGTTTAGGCATTTGGACTCTTTCTGAGTACTCTTAAGTGCCCATTCCCAGCGCCGTAATATAGGGAAAAGAGGGTAGGAATGTGCAGTGATTGATTACCGCTCATCTGTGCCCTGTCACTCACTTTGAGTGATACGTGTTGCTATTTTTATTAATTGTATGAAAGCATGCAAAATAAGTGAGGGCAACAGGGCACTGCTGGTACCTGCCCCGTCCTTACGTTGCTCTATTTTTTAGGTCTCGGTCTGACGTGAGCAGTGCATAGCTCGTATACGACAACATGGAGCTGCGATGGCCGAGTGGTTAAGGCGTTCGACTCGAAATCAATGGGATTTCCCTGCACAGGTCCGAATCCTGCTTGCAGCCTCGTGCGATTTTGCATTAACACCATTTGGTTTGATAAGGAAATGTTCACTTCTCGTTACGTAATCCTCATCAAGTAACAGAGTTAAACAGCAAAAACTCAAACTAAATGTAAACATTAAGACAATTTCAACACTCAGGAAGTGTTTTAGAGAGCAGGTGGCTCGGAAGGGTTCGTAGTCTGGACCTGTCCTGCCGGATCTTGACGAGTCACGAAAAGAGTAATTTTTTTATGTAGCGTGTCTTGTTTAGGCTTTTGGACTCTTTCTGAGTACACTTAAGGGCCCATTCCAGAGCCGTAATATAGGGAAAAGAGGGCAGAAATGTGCAGTGATTGATTACTGCTCATCTGTGCCCTGTCACTCACTTTGAGTGATGCGTGTTGCTATTTTTATTGATTGTATGAAAGCATGCAAAATAAGTGAGGGAGACAGGGCACTGCTGGTACGTGCCCTGTCCTTCCGTTACTTTAATTTGTAGGTCTCGGCCTGATGTGAGCAGCGCATGGCTCGTATACGACAACAGTGACATCATACTCACGCAGCTGTGATGGCCGAGTGGTTAAGGCATTGGACTTGAAATCCAATGGGGTTTCCCCACGTAGGTTCGAATCCTGCTTGCAGCGACATGAGATTTTGCATGAACACCATATGGTTTAGTTAAGGAAATGTTCACTTCTCGTTATGCAATCCTCATCAAGTCACAGAATTAAACAGCAAAAACTCAAACTAAATGTAAACATTAAGACAATTTCAACACTCCGGAAGTGTTTTAGAGAGCAGGTGGTTCGAAGGGTTCGTAGTCTGGACCTGTCCTGCTTGATCTTGACGAGTCACGAAAAGAGTCATTTTTTTATGTAGAGTTTCTTGTTTAGGCTTTTGGACTCTTTCTGAGTACACTTAAGGGCCCATTCCAGAGCCGTAATATAGGGAAACGAGGGCAGAAATGTGCAGTGATTGATTACTGCTCATCTGTGCCCTGTCACTCACTTTGAGTGATGCGTGTTGCTATTTTTATTGATTGTATGAAAGCATGCGAAATAAGTGAGGGAGACAGGGCACTGCTGGTACGTGCCCTGTCCTTCCGTTACTTTAATTTGTAGGTCTCGGCCTGATGTGAGCAGCGCATGGCTCGTATACGACAACAGTGACATCATACTCACGCAGCTGTGATGGCCGAGTGGTTAAGGCGTTGGACTCGAAATTCAATGGGGTTTCCCTGCGCAGGTTCGCATCCTGCTTGCAGCATCGGGCGATTTAGCATGAACACCATTTCGTTTGTTAAGGAAATGTTCACTTCTCGTTACGCATTCCTTATCAAGTCACAGAATTAAACAGCAAAAACTCAAACTAAATGTAAACATTAAGACAATTTCAACAATCCGGAAGTGTTTTAGAGAGCAGGTGGTTCGAAGGGTTAGTAGTCTGGACCTGTCCTGCTTGATCTTGACGAGTCACGAAAAGAGTAATTTTTTTATGTAGAGTGTCTTGTTTAGGCTTTTGGACTCTTTCTGAGTACACTTAAGGGCCCGGTCCCAGCGCCGTAATATAGGGAAAAGAGGGTAGAAATGCGCAGTGATTGATTACTGCTCATCTGTGCCCTGTCACTCACTTTGAGTGATACGTGTTGCTATTTTTATTAATTGTATGAAAGCAAGCGAAATAAGTGAGGGCAACAGAGCACTGCTGGTACCTGCCCCTTTCTTCGGTTACTTTATTTTTTAGTTCTCGGTCTGACGTGAGCAGCGAATGGCTCATATACGACAACAGTGACATCATACTCATGGAGCTGCGATGGCCGAGTGGTTAAGGCGTTGGACTCGAAATCCAATGGGGTTTCCCTGCGCAGGTTCGAATCCTGCTTGCAGCGACGTCCGATTTTGCATGAACACCATTTGGTTTGTTAAGGAAATTTTCACTTCTCGTTGGTCAATCCTCATCAAGTCACAGAGTTAAACAGCAAAAATTCAAACTAAATGTAAACATTAAGACAATTTCAACACTCAGGAAGTGTTTAAGAGAGCAGGTGGTTTGGAAGGGTTCGTAGTCTGGACCTGTCCTGCCTGATCTTGACGAGTCACAAAAAGAGTAATTTTTTTATGTAGCGTGTCTTGTTTAGGCATTTGGACTCTTTCTGAGTACTCTTAAGTGCCCATTCCCAGCGCCGTAATATAGGGAAAAGAGGGTAGGAATGTGCAGTGATTGATTACCGCTCATCTGTGCCCTGTCACTCACTTTGAGTGATACGTGTTGCTATTTTTATTAATTGTATGAAAGCATGCGAAATAAGTGAGGGCAACAGGGCACTGCTGGTACCTGCCCCGTCCTTCCGTTGCTCTATTTTTTAGGTCTCGGTCTGACGTGAGCAGTGCATAGCTCGTATACGACAACATGGAGCTGCGATGGCCGAGTGATTAAGGCGTTCGACTCGAAATCAATGGGATTTCCCTGCACAGGTCCGAATCCTGCTTGCAGCCTCGTGCGATTTTGCATGAACACCATTTGGTTTGATAAGGAAATGTTCACTTCTCGTTACGTAATCCTCATCAAGTAACAGAGTTAAACAGCAAAAACTCAAACTAAATGTAAACATTAAGACAATTTCAACACTCAGGAAGTGTTTTAGAGAGCAGGTGGCTCGGAAGGGTTCGTAGTCTGGACCTGTCCTGCCTGATCTTGACGAGTCACGAAAAGAGTAATTTTTTTATGTAGCGTGTCTTGTTTAGGCTTTTGGACTCTTTCTGAGTACACTTAAGGGCCCATTCCAGAGCCGTAATATAGGGAAAAGAGGGCAGAAATGTGCAGTGATTGATTACTGCTCATCTGTGCCCTGTCACTCACTTTGAGTGATGCGTGTTGCTATTTTTATTGATTGTATGAAAGCATGCGAAATAAGTGAGGGAGACAGGGCACTGCTGGTACGTGCCCTGTCCTTCGGTTACTTTAATTTGTAGGTCTCGGCCTGATGTGAGCAGCGCATGGCTCGTATACGACAACAGTGACATCATACTCATGCAGCTGTGATGGCCGAGTGGTTAAGGCGTTGGACTTAAAATCCAATGGGGTTTCCCCGCGTAGGTACGAATCCTGCTTGCAGCGACGTATGATTTTGCATGAACACCATTTGGTTTGTTAAGGAAATTTTCACTTCTCGTTAGTCAATCCTCATCAAGTCACAGAGTTAAACAGCAAAAATTCAAACTAAATGTAAACATTAAGACAATTTCAACACTCAGGAAGTGTTTAAGAGAGCAGGTGGTTTGGAAGGGTTCGTAGTCTGGACCTGTCCTTCCTGATCTTGACGAGTCACAAAAAGAGTAATTTTTTTATGTAGCGTGTCTTGTTTAGGCATTTGTACTCTTTCTGAGTACCCTTAAGTGCCCATTCCCAGCGCCGTAATATAGGGAAAAGAGGGTAGGAATGTGCAGTGATTGATTACTGCTCATCTGTGCCCTGTCACTCACTTTGAGTGATGCGTGTTGCTATTTTTATTAATTGTATCAAAGCATGCGAAATAAGTGAGGGCAACAGGGCACTGCTGGTACCTGCCCCGTCCTGCTGTTACTTTAGTTTTTTAGGTCTCGGTCTGACGTGAGCAGCGCATGGCTCATATACGACAACAGTGACATTATACTCGTAGAGCTGCGATGGGCGACTGGTTAAGGCGTTGGACTCAAAATCCAATGGGGTTTCCCTGCGCAGGTTCGAATCCTGCTTGCAGCGACCCGTGATTTTGCATGAACACCATTTGGTTTGTTAAGGAAATGTTCACTTCTCGTTAGTCAATCCTCATCAAGTCACAGAGTTAAACAGCAATAATTCAAACTAAATGTAAACATTAAGACAATTTCAACACTCAGGAAGTGTTTTAGAGAGCAGGTGGTTCAGAAGGGTTCGTAGTCTGGACCTGTCCTGCCTGATCTTGACGAGTCACATAAAGAGTAATTTTTTCATGTAGCGTGTCTTGTTTAGGCTTTTGGACTCTTTCTGAGTACTCTTAAGGGCCCATTCCCAGCGCCGTAATATAGGGAAAAGAGGGTAGAAATGTGCAGTGACTGATTACCGCTCATCTGTGCCCTGTCACTCACTTTGAGTGATGCGTGTTGCTATTTTTATTAATTGTATGAAAGCATGCGAAATAAGTGAGGGAGACAGGGCACTGCTGGTACATGCCCCGTCCTTCCGTTACTTTAATTTTTAGGTCTCGGCCTGACATGAGCAGCGCATGGCTCGTATACGACAACAGTGACATCATACACATGCAGCTGCGATGGCCGAGTGGGTAAGGTGTTGGACTAGAAATCCAATGGGGTTTCACCGCGTTGGTTTGAATCCTTCTTGCAGTGTCATGAGATTTTGCATTAGCACCATTTGGTTTAGTTAAGTAAATGTTCACTTCTCGTTATGCAGTCCTCTTCAAGTCACAGAGTTAAACGGCAAAAACTCAAACTAGATGTAAACATTGAGACAATTTCTACACCCAGGAAGTGTTTTACAGAGCAGGTGGCTCGGAAGGGTTCGTAGTCTGGACCTGTTTGCCTGATCTAGACAAATCACGAAAAGAGTAATATTTTTTCATGAAGCGTGTCTTGGTTAGGCTTTTGGACTTTTTCTGAGTACACTTAAGGGCCCGTTGCCACCGCCGTAATAGAGGGAAAAGAAGGTATAAATGCACAGTGAATGATTACCGCTCATCTGTGCCCTGTCACTCACTTTGAGTGATACGTGTTGCTATTTTTATTAATTGTATGAAAGCATGTGAAATAAGTGAGGGCAACAGGGCACTGCTGGTTCCTGCCCCGTCCTTTTGTTACTTTATTTTTTAGGTCTCGGCCTGACGTGAGCAGCGCATGGCTCATATACGACAACAGTGACGTCATACTCATGGAGCTGCGATGGCCGAGTGGTTAAGGCGTTGGACTCGAAATTCAATGGGGTTTCCCTGCGCAGGTTCGCATCCTGCTTGCAGCATCGGGCGATTTTGCATGAACACCATTTGGTTCGTTAAGGAAATGTTCACTTCTCGTTACGCAATCCTCATCAAGTCACAGAATTAAACAGCAAAAACTCAAACTAAATGAAAACATTAAGACAATTTCAACACTCCGGAAGTGTTTTAGAGAGCAGGTGGTTTAAAGGGTTCGTAGTCTGGACCTGTCCTGCTTGATCTTGATGAGTCACGAAAAGAGTCTTTTTTTTATGTAGAGTGTCTTGTTTAGGCTTTTGGACTCTTTCTGAGTACACTTAAGGGCCCGGTCCCAGCGCTGTAATATAGGGAAAAGAGGGTAGAAATGCGCAGTGATTGATTTCTGCTCATCTGTGCCCTGTCACTCACTTTGAGTGATACGTGTTGCTATTTTTATTAATTGTATGAAAGCAAGCGAAATAAGTGAGGGCAACAGAGCACTGCTGGTACCTGCCCCTTCCTTTGGCTACTTTATTTTTTAGGTCTCGGTCTGACGTGAGCAGCGAATGGCTCATATACGACAACCGTGACATCATACTCATGGAGCTGCGATGGCCCAGTGGTTAAGACATTGGACTCGAAATACAATGGTGTTTCCCTGCGCAGGTTCGAATCCTGCTTGCAGCAACGTACAATTTTGCATGAACACCATTTGGTTTGTTAAGGAAATTTTCACTTCTCGTTAGTCAATCCTCATCAAGTCACAGAGTTAAACAGCAATAATTCAAACTAAATGTAAACATTAAGACAATTTCAACACTCAGGAACTGTTTTAGAGAGCAGGTGGTTCAGAAGGGTTCGTAGTCTGGGCCTGTCCTGCCTGATCTTGACGAGTCACAAAAAGAGTAACTTTTTCATGTAGCGTGTCTTGTTTAGGCTTTTGGACTCTTTCTGAGTACTCTTAAGGGCCCATTCCCAGCGCCGTAATATAGGGAAAAGAGGGTAGAAATGTGCAGTGATTGATTACCGCTCATCTGTGCCCTGTCACTCACTTTGAGTGATGCGTGTTGCTATTTTTATTAATTGTATCAAAGCATGCGAAATAAGTGAGGACAACAGGGCACTGCTGGTACCTGCCCCGTCCTTCCGTTGCTTTATTTTTTAGGTCTCGGTCTGACTTGAGCAGCGCATGGCTCGTATACGACAACAGTGACATCATTTTCATGGACCTGAGACGGCCGAGTGGTTAAGGCGTTGGACCTGAAATCCAATGGGGTTTCCCTGCGCAGGTTCGAATCCTGCTTGCAGCATTGTGAGATTTTGCATGAATGCCATTTGGTTTAGTTAAGTAAATGTTCACTTCTTGTTATGCAATCCTCATCAAGTCACGGAGTTAAACGGCAAAAACAAAAACTAGATGTAAATATTGAGACAATTTCCACACCCAGGAAGTGTTTTAGAGAGCAGGTGGCTCGGAAGGGTTCGTAGTCTGGACCTGTCCTGCTTGATCTTGACGAGTCACGAAAAGAGTCATTTTTTTTATGTAGAGTGTCTTGTTTAGGCTTTTGGACTCTTTCTGAGTACACTTAAGGGCCCAGTCCCAGCGCCGTAATACAGGGAAAAGAGGGCAGAAATGTGCAGTGATTGATTACCGCTCATCTGTGCCCTTTCACTCACTTTGAGTGATGCGTGTTGCTATTTTTATTAATTGTATGAAAGCAAGCGAAATAAGTGAGGGCAACAGAGCACTGCTGGTACCTGCCCCTTCGTTCGGTTACTTTATTTTTTAGGTCTCGGTCTGACGTGAGCAGCGAATGGCTCGTATACGACAACATGGAGCTGCAATGGCCGAGTGGTTAAGGCGTTGGACTCGAAATCAATGGGATTTCCCTACGCAGGTCCGAATCCTGCTTGCAGCCTCGTGCGATTTTGCATGAACACCATTTGGTTTGATAAGGAAATGTTCACTTCTCGTTACTCAATCCTCATCAAGTAACAGAGTTAAACAGCAAAAATTCAAACTAAATGTAAACTTTAAGACAATTTCAACACTCAGGAAGTGTTTTAGAGAGCAGGTGGCTCGGAAGGGTTCGTAGTCTGGACCTGTCCTGCCTGATCTTGACGAGTCACAAAAAGAGTAATTTTTTTATGTAGCGTGTCTTGTTTAGGCATTTGGACTCTTTCTGAGTACTCTTAAGTGCCCGTTCCCAGTGCCGTAATATAGGGAAAAGAGGGTAGGAATGTGCAGTGATTGATTACCGCTCATCTGTGCCCTGTCACTCACTTTGAGTGATGCGTGTTGCTATTTTTTATTAATTGTATCAAAGCATGCGAAATAAGTGAGGGCAACAGGGCACTGCTGGTACGTGCCCCGTCCTTCCGTTACTTTAATTTTTAGGTCTCGGCCTGATGTGAGCAGCGCATGGCTCGTATACGACAACAGTGACATCATACTCACGCAGCTGCGATGGCCGAGTGGTTAAGGCGTTGGACTTGAAATCCAATTGGGTTTCCCCGCGTAGGTTCGAATCCTGCTTGCAGCGTCATGGGATTTTGCATGATTCCCATTTGCTTTAGTTAAGTAAATGTTCACTTCTCGTTATGCAATCCTCATCAAGTCACAGAGTTAAACGGCAAAAACTCAAACTATATGTAAACATTGAGACAATTTCTACACCCAGGAAGTGTTTCAGAGAGCAGGTGGCTAGGAATGGTTTGTAGTCTGGACATGTCCTGCCTGATCTAGACAAGTCAGGAAAAGAGTAATTATTTTTTAAGAAGCGTGTCTTGTTTAGGCTTTTGGACTTTTTCTGAGTACACTTAAGGGCCCGTTGCCACCGCCGTAATAGAGGGAAAAGAGGGTAGAAATGCACAGTGAATGATTACCGCTCATCTGTGCCCTGTCACTCACTTTGAGTGATACGTGTTGCTATTTTTATTAATTGTATGAAAGCATGTGAAATAAGTGAGGGCAACAGGGCACTGCTGGTTCCTGCCCCGTCCTTTTGTTACTTTATTTTTTAGGTCTCGGCCTGACGTGAGCAGCGCATGGCTCATATACGACAACAGTGACATCATACTCATGGAGCTGCGATGGCCGAGTGGTTAAGGCGTTTGACTCGAAATTCAATGTGGTTTCCCTGCGCAGGTTCGCATCCTGCTTGCAGCATCGGGCGATTTTGCATGAACACCGTTTGGTTCGTTAAGGAAATGTTCACTTCTCGTTACGCAATCCTCATCAAGTCACAGAATTAAACAGCAAAAACTCAAACTAAATATAAACATTAAGACAATTTCAACACTCCGGAAGTGTTTTAGAGAGCAGGTGGTTCGAAGGGTTCGTAGTCTGGACCTGTCCTGTTTGATCTTGACGAGTCACGAAAAGAGTCATTTTTTTATGTAGAGTGTCTTGTTTAGGCTTTTGGACTCTTTCTGAGTACACTTAAGGGCCCGGTCCCAGCGCTGTAATATAGGGAAAAGAGGGTAGAAATGCGCAGTGATTGATTACTGCTCATCTGTGCCCTGTCACTCACTTTGAGTGATACGTGTTGCTATTTTTATTAATTGTATGAAAGCAAGCGAAATAAGTGAGGGCAACAGAGCACTGCTGGTACCTGCCCCTTCCTTCGGTTACTTTATTTTTTAGGTCTCGGTCTGACGTGAGCAGCGAATGGCTCATATACGACAACAGTGACATCATACCCATGGAGCTGCGATGGCCGAGTGGTTAAGGCGTTGGACTCGAAATCCAATGGGGTTTCCCTGCACAGGTTCGAATCCTGCTTGCAGCGACGTACGATTTTGCATGAACACCATTTGGTTTGTTAAGGAAATTTTCACTTCTCGTTAGTCAATCCTCATCAAGTCACAGAGTTAAACAGCAATAATTCAAACTAAATGTAAACATTAAGACAATTTCAATACTCAGGAAGTGTTTTAGAGAGCAGGTGGTTCAGAAGGGTTCGTAGTCTGGACCTGTCCTGCCTGATCTTGACGAGTCACAAAAAGAGTAATTTTTTCATGTAGCGTGTCTTGTTTAGGCTTTTGGACTCTTTCTGAGTACTCTTAAGGGTCCATTCCCAGCGCCGTAATATAGGGAAAAGAGGGTAGAAATGTGCAGTGATTGATTACCGCTCATCTGTGCCCTGTCACTCACTTTGAGTGACGCGTGTTGCTATTTTTATTAATTGTATCAAAGCATGCGAAATAAGTGAGGGCAATAGGGCACTGCTGGTACCTGCCCCGTCCTTCCGCTGCTTTATTTTTTAGGTCTCGGTCTGACTTGAGCAGCGCATGGCTCGTATACGACAACAGTGACATCATTTTCATGGAGCTGCGACGGCCGAGTGGTTAAGGCGTTGGACCTGAAATCCAATGGGGTTTCCCTGCGCAGGTTCGAATCCTGCTTGCAGCATCGTGAGATTTTGCATGAATGCCATTTGGTTTAGTTAAGTAAATGTTCACTTCTTGTTATGCAATCCTCATCAAGTCACGGAGTTAAACGGCAAAAACAAAAACTAGATGTAAATATTGAGACAATTTCCACACCCAGGAAGTGTTTTAGAGAGCAGGTGGCTCGGAAGGGTTCGTAGTCTGGACCTGTCCTGCCTGATCTAGACGAGTCACGAAAAGAGTAATTTTTTATGTAGCGTGTCTTGTTTAGGCTTTTGGACTATTTCTGAGTACTCTTAAGGGCCCATTCCCAGCGCCGTAATACAGGGAAAAGAGGGCAGAAATGTGCAGTGATTGATTACCGCTCATCTGTGCCCTGTCACTCACTTTGAGTGATACGTGTTGCTATTTTTATTAATTGTATGAAAGCATGTGAAATAAGTGAGGGCAACAGGGCACTGCTGGTTCCTGCCCCGTCCTTTTGTTACTTTATTTTTTAGGTCTCGGCCTGACGTGAGCAGCGCATGGCTCGTATACGACAACAGTGACATCATACACATGCAGCTGCGATGGCCGAATGGGTAAGGTGTTGGACTTGTAATCCAATGGGGTTTCACCGCGTTGGTTCGAATCCTGCTTGCAGGGTCATGAGATTTTGCATTAGCACCATTTGGTTTAGTTAAGTAAATGTTCACTTCTCGTTATGCAGTCCTCTTCAAGTCACAGAGTTAAACGGCAAAAACTCAAACTAGATGTAAACATTGAGACAATTTCTACACCCAGGAAGTGTTTTACAGAGCAGGTGGCTCGGAAGGGTTCGTAGTCTGGACCTGTTTGCCTGATCTAGACAAATCACGAAAAGAGTAATATTTTTTCATGAAGCGTGTCTTGGTTAGGCTTTTGGACTTTTTCTGAGTACACTTAAGGGCCCGTTGCCACCGCCGTAATAGAGGGAAAAGAGGGTATAAATGCACAGTGAATGATTACCGCTCATCTGTGCCCTGTCACTCACTTTGAGTGATACGTGTTGCTATTTTTATTAATTGTATGAAAGCATGTGAAATAAGTGAGGGCAACAGGGCACTGCTGGTTCCTGCCCCGTCCTTTTGTTACTTTATTTTTTAGGTCTCGGCCTGACGTGAGCAGCGCATGGCTCATATACGACAACAGTGACATCATACTCATGGAGCTGCGATGGCCGAGTGGTTAAAGCGTTGGACTCGAAATTCAATGGGGTTTCCCTGCGCAGGTTTGCATCCTGCTTGCAGCATCGGGCGATTTTGCATGAACACCATTTGGTTTGTTAAGGAAATGTTCACTTCTCGTTACGCAATCCTCATCAAGTCACAGAATTAAACAGCAAAAACTCAAACTAAATGTAAACATTACGACAATTTCAACACTCCGGAAGTGTTTTAGAGAGCAGGTGGTTTAAAGGGTTCGTAGTCTGGACCTGTCCTGCTTGATCTTGACGAGTCACGAAAAGAGTCATTTTTTTATGTTGAGTGTCTTGTTTAGGCTTTTGGACTCTTTGTGAGTACACTTAAGGGCCCAGTCCCAGCGCTGTAATATAGGAAAAAGAGGGTAGAAATGCGCAGTGATTGATTACTGCTCATCTGTGCCCTGTCACTCACTTTGAGTGATACGTGTTGCTATTTTTATTAATTGTATCAAAGCATGCGAAATGAGTGAGGGCAACAGGGCACTGCTGGTACCTGCCCCGTCCTTCCGTTACTTTAGTTTTTTAGGTCTCGGTCTGACGTGAGCAGCGCATGGCTCATATACGACAACAGTGACATTATACTCATGGAGCTGTGATGGGCGAGTGGTTAAGGCGTTGGACTCAAAATCCAAAGGGGTTTCCCTGCGCAGGTTCGAATCCTGCTTGCAGCATCCTGAGATTTTGCATGAATGCCATTTGGTTTAGTTAAGTAAATGTTCACTTCTTGTTATGCAATCCTCATCAAGTCACGGAGTTAAACGGCAAAAACAAAAACTAGATGTAAATATTGAGACAATTTCCACACCCAGGAAGTGTTTTAGAGAGCAGGTGGCTCGGAAGGGTTCGTAGTCTAGACCTGTCCTGCCTGATCTAGACGAGTCACGAAAAGAGTAAGTTTTTTATGTATCGTGTCTTGTTTAGGCTTTTGGACTCTTTCTGAGTACTCTTAAGGGCCCATTCCCAGCGCCGTAATACAGGGAAAAGAGGGCAGAAATGTGCAGGGATTGATTACCGCTCATCTGTGCCCTTTCACTCACTTTGAGTGATGCGTGTTGCTATTTTTATTAATTGTATGAAAGCATGCGAAATAAGTGAGGGAGACAGGGCACTGCTGGTACATGCCCCGTCCTTCCGTTACTTTAATTTTTAGGTCTCGGCCTGACGTGAGCAGCGCATGGCTCGTATACGACAACAGTGACATCATACACATGCAGCTGCGATGGCCGAGTGGGTAAGGTGTTGGACTTGAAATCCAATGGGGTTTCACCGCGTTGGTTTGAATCCTACTTGCAGGGTCATGAGATTTTGCATTAGCACCATTTGGTTTAGTTAAGTAAATGTTCACTTCTCGTTATGCAGTCCTCTTCAAGTCACAGAGTTTCAAGTTTTTATTATTATGTTTTCGGCTCTCAAACGAGGGCCACATATAACAATCATATACTTAAACACAAACATATACAATATTAAAATACAAAATCATTCAAGAAAACACCACATGAACACAGCCCGGAGAAACACAAATTACCATTACAGGTTTCATTAATAAATGTCTAAAAAACTCCTAAAAAAAATTAAAATTTTGAAGCAAAACATTTCATTGGGTGGATAGTAAAGGGCATGGAAAAAAGTATTTACATTAAGAATTCCTAATTGTAAGCAAATAGATCTCAACCATTTAGAACGAAATGGGCGTAGTATAGGACAAATAAACAAAACATGATTTCGGTCTTGGACTGCCTTATTACAAAAATTACATATGGGGGATGTTCCATACCACTTTGCTAATAAAGAGTTTAAAGGAAGTAAATCGTGTCGCAAGAGGTACCATAACCTTCGTACTCGATGTGGGATATTCCAGGAGACATACTGCTGGGCCAGCTTTATTGAATACGAATTTAAGAGTAGTTCCCCCTCCTTCTTTCCATGTAAGGTAGACATATCCAATTTAAAGCAGAGTTCCCAAGATGCGTATTTCAGCTGAGACTTTAGTTGAGACGGAGAAAGTAAAAACAAAGTATTTTCCTCCAACTCTAACAATTTTACAGCTGTTCTGAAGTTTTTTACTAATAATGAGAACTCATTTAAATTGCCCAGCAGTTCCTTTTTTATATATGCCCGTAAGGAACCCGGATCACCTCTGGCCAAACAGGCCACCCATCTTACTAGGGCAATCAACCCCTGTACCCAACAGCTCCGGAGGCCAAATTCCAGCCTACATGCTGACACTGAGCAAGCTGTATTAAAAGAAGAAATTCTTCTCAAAACCTTTCCCTCCATTAAATGCAGAAAACCCCAATGTCTTAATTCCACCAATTCTAATCCATAAAGCAGAGTTGCAGGGATTTTTGCATTATACACTTCCAAAAAACGAGCAAAGTGTCTTTTCCCTGTAGCAGAGTACAGCGAGCATAACCCCATACCATGAGACAGTGCCTTACTCGAATTATGTTCAATATGAGGTCTTTCACTTAGGTTAGCTGCGATTATTTTACCTAAAAAGGGGTAAGTTTTAACCACCTCTAGTCTCTGACCACCAATAGCCCATCCAAAGTCTACAGATCTACATTTTTTCTTTCCAGTGATACACATAATTTTGCTTTTGGACACATTAATCTTCATGAAATGTCCTTCCGCAAATAAGTGTAAAGCTTGTAGGCGATTAGCTAAGCCCTTAGGAGTTAGATCTAAAATGAGGATATCATCCGCA
Organism: Lissotriton helveticus; assembly: GCF_964261635.1. Taxonomy (NCBI): domain Eukaryota; kingdom Metazoa; phylum Chordata; class Amphibia; order Caudata; family Salamandridae; genus Lissotriton; species Lissotriton helveticus. The sequence continues at coordinate 709,881,803 of NC_136072.1, forward strand.
TACATTAAGACAGAAATGGATGAACCTCCAACCACCGGGGCTAAACCAACACCTGCAGCAATAGAAGCAGGAAGGTCCGCAATATATAGCGAAAACAACATGGGGGCCAGTAGACACCCCTGTTTTAACCCGTTTAGAGATGGGATGGACTGAGAAAGACCCCTTTCTCCACCTTGTAACACCTTACACCAGGTATTCGAGTGAAGAGATCTTACGAGTTCCAGTAGATGGGACGGCATACCCATTACAGCAAGCTTTCTCCACAGCGTTGGACGATCCACCTTGTCAAACGCTGTGGAGAAGTCTACAAATGCCGCATATACCCCACCTCCCCGGATTCGTACATATTTGTCCGTAATCACTTGAAGAGCAGTCAAATTATCAAGTGTACCATGTTTTTTACGGAACCCAGTCTGTTCCAAAGGTAAAATGTTATTTGCCTCCACCCAATCTGTAATTAATAATAAAAGGCATTTAGCAAAAACTTTTCCAACCGCGTCCAATAGAGCGATCAAACGATAGTTCATGGGTTTATCCCGCTCGCCCTTCTTAAATAGGGGTATTAATATACTTCCCTTCCAAGAAATAGGGACTGATCTTAATAAGAAGCATGCTTTAAACAAGGGGAAAAGAATCCTACTCCAAGTAGTAACATCCTGTTTCAAAACTGAAATGGGCAACTCATCTCAGTCAATCGCCCCGGGGCGATTGACGATCGAGCGACCCTCAGACAGGCGTAGCCCCGGGAGGAACCCGGGGCCGCAAGGTGCGTTCGAAGTGTCGATGATCAATGTGTCCTGCAATTCACACTAATTCTCGCAGCTAGCTGTGTTCTTCATCGACGCGCGAGCCGAGTGATCCACCGCCAAGAGTCACAGGCAACTTTTCCAAAACGTTCACCCACCTGCCGGAGCAGGAGAGGCGGGAGGAAGGCGACGCCGTCCGTCCTGCCGCCCGCGCGGCAAGACGGCCCGGGCGCCCCGTTCAAGGCTTCCCCTCTGGGAGTCAGACTGCACCGTTGGGTGAAAAAAACCATTGCCAGGCGCTCGGCCCGGGAGTCCCACCACACCCGCCC
>NC_136072.1:709887877-709895377 GCF_964261635.1 Lissotriton helveticus
AGGCACAGGGGAAGCCTCCCCGGGCCCGCCGGACCCCGTCCCGGGCTCCCTGCCCCGCGGCAGGACCCAGGACGGAGCCTGGGGTGGGGAGGCCACCCTCCCCGGGGCTCCTGAACCCAGACAAGCAAGGGGAGGCTCCCCGGGCACAACGGAACCCCTTCCTAGGCCCTTGGCAGTGCGGTAGGCTGGGAGACAGGGACCAGGGCCGGAGCACCCGACCCGGGGCCCGGCCGGGCCCCTGGACCCAGCCGGGGCTCCCAAGCCCGGAGGCGCATGGGACACCTCCCCGGACCCATGGAGCCCGTCCTGGGCATTGAGCCATGCCGTTGGCCTGGAGATGGGTGCCCCGGACGCCCGGGGGAGGTCTGTCCGGGACACATGGAGCCCGTCCTGGGCATTGAACCATGCCGTTGGCCTGGAGAAGGGAGCCCCCGGACGCCCGGGGGAGGACTGCCCGGTACCCGTGGAGCCCTTCCCGGGTACTTTGCAACGCCGTTGGCCTCCTGGAGATGGGTGCTCCAAACGCCCGGGGGGCGGGCTGCCCGGGACCCGTGGAGCCCGTCCTGGGCACTCTGACCTGCTGTTGGCCCGGGGGAGGACTGCCCGGGACCCGTGGAGCCCGTCCTGGGCACTCTGACAAGCTGTTGGCCCGGGGAAGGGAGCCCCAGACGACCGGGACCCGTGGAGCCCGTCCTTGGCACTCTAACAAGCCGTTGGCCCGGGGAAGGGAGCCCCAGATGACCGGGACCTGTGGAGCCCGTCCTGGGCACTCCTGTATGCCGTTGGCCCGGGGAAGGGAGCCCCGGACGTCCGGGACCCGTGGAGCCCGTCCTGGGCACTCTGAAATGCTTTGGCCCGGGGAAGGGTGCCCCGGACGCCCGGGGCCCGTGGAGCCCGTCCTGGGCACTCTGACAAGCCGTTGGCCCGGGGAAGGGAGACCTGGACGCCCGAAACCCGTGGAGCCCGTCCTGGGCACTCTGAAATGCTTTGGCCCGGGGAAGGGAGCCCCGGACGCCCGGGGGAGGACTGCCCGGGACCCGTGGAACTGGTCCTGGGCACTCTGACATGCCGCTTGCCCGGGGAAGGGTGCCCCGGATGACCGGGGCCCGTGGAGCCCGTCCTGGGCACTCTGACAAGCCGTTGGCCCGGGGAAGGGAGCCCTGGACGCCCGGGACCCGTGGAGCCCGTCCTGGGCACTCTGACATGCCGTTGGCCCGGGGAAAGGGAGTCCCGGACGCCCGGGACCCGTGGAGCCCGTCCTGGGCACTCTGACATGCCGTCAGCCCAGATGGAGCCCCGGACGCCCGGGGGACGAATGCCCGGGATGCATGGAGCCCGTCCCGGGCACTCTGCCATGCCGTCAGCCTGGATGGAGCCCCGGACGCCCGGGGGGACGAAGGCCCGGGACGCATGGAGCCTGTCCCGGGCACTCTGCCATGCCGTCGGCCTGGATGGAGCACCGGACGCCCGGGGGACGACTGCCCAAGAGCCATGGAGCCCGTCCTGGGCAATTTGACATGCAGTTGGCCTGGAGGAAGGAAGCTCCGGGTGGCCTAGGGAGGTGTTGCCCAGGCATATCCCATCTGGTCCCCATGGCAGAGAACCACCAACCCTGGAGGGGTGTCCGGGCATACCCTGCCCCATAGTAATCCGGAGGCAAATTACCCCCCTTTCTTGCAATCTGTGCACGCGAGGTGACAGAGGGGACCCAAGGAGTGAAAGAACCCGACCTCATGGAGCCCTCGCTGGGATCCGGGAGGGGAATGGCACCTCATTAAGACTTCCAGGGAAGTTCGGCCATCTGGTCCCCCCCCATAGGAAAGCGTTGCGGGCGACCAGATGCCCGAGGGGATCCGGGCGACCAGATGGCCGAGGGAATCTGTGCGATCAGATGGCCCGGCATGGAGGTGAAGCCGCCTGGACTCTTCCCCACCCCGTCCCCGTCCCAGGACGAATGCCCGGGACGCATGGAGCCCGTCCTGGCCACTTGACGTCCCGTCCTGGGCATTGAACCATGCCGTCGGCCTGGAGAAGGGAGCCCCCGGACGCCCGGGGGAGGACTGCCCGGTACCCGTGGAGCCCTTCCCGGGTACTTTGCAACGCCGTTGGCCTCCTGGAGATGGGTGCCCCAGATGCACGGGGGTGGGCTGCCCGGGACCCATGGAGCCCATCCTGGGCACTTTTACATGCCGTCGGCCTGGAGGTGGGTGCCCTGGACGCCCGGGGGAGGCCTGCCCGGGACCCGTGGAGCCCTTCCCGGGTACTTTGCCAATGCCGTTGGCCTCATGGAGATGGGTGCCCCAGACGCCCGGGGGAGGTCTACCAGGGACCCATGAAGCCCGTCCTGGGCACTTTGCCAATGCCGTTGGCCTCATGGAGATGGGTGCCCCGGACGCCCGAGGGAGGTCTGCCCGGGACCCATGGAGCCCGTCCTGGGTACTTTGCCAATGCCGTTGGCCTCCTGGAGATGGGTGTCCCGGACGCCCGGGGGAGGACTGTCCCGGACTCATGGAGCCCATCCTGGGCACTTTGACATGACGTCGGCCTGGCGGTGGGAGCCCCGGACGCCCGGGGGAGGGCTGCCCAGGACCCATGGAGCCCGACCCGGGCACTCTGTCATGCCGTCAGCCTGGATGGAGCCCCGGAAGCCCGGGGGACGAATGCCCGGGACGCATGGAGCCCGTCCTGGGCACTTTTCCGTGCCTTCGGCCTGGAGCCCCCCAGACACCCAGGGGAGGACCACCGTGAAAACCATGGAGCCCGACCTGGGCACTCTGCCATACCGTCAGCCTAGATGGAGCCCCGGACGACCAGGGGACGAATGCCCTGGATGCATGGAGCCCGTCCTGGGCACTTTTCCATGCATTTGGCCTGGAGCCCCCAGACACCCAGGGGAGGACCACCGTGAAAACCATGGAGCCCGACCTGGGCACTCTTCCATACCGTCAGCCTAGATGGAGCCCCGGACGCCCGGGGGATGAATGCCCGGGACGCATGGAGCCCGTCCTGGGCAATTTGACATGCAGTTGGCCTGGAGGAAGGAAGCCCCGGGTGGCCTAGGGAGGTGTTGCCCAGGCATATCCCATCTGGTCCCCATGGCAGAGAACCACCAGCCTTGGAGGGGTGTCCGGGCGTACCCTTCTCCCTAGTAATCCGGAGGAAAATTACCCCCTTTTCTTGTAATCTGTGCACGCGAGGTGACAGAGGGGACCCAAGGCGTGAATGTACCCGACCTCCTGGAGCCCTCGCTAGGATCCGGGCGGCGAATGGCACCTCATCGGGACTTCCAGGGAAGTTCGGCCATCTGGTCGCCCCATAGGAAAGCGTTGCGGGCGACCAGATGCCCGAGGGGATCCGGGCGACCAGATGGCCGAGGGAATCTGGGCGATCAGATGGCTGGACACGGAAGTGAAGCCGCCTGGACTCTCCCGACCCTGTCCCCGTCCCCGTCCCCGTGCCCGTGCCCGGGACGCATGGAGCCCGTCCTGGGCACTTATCCATGCCTTCGGCCTGGAGCCCCCAGACACCCAGGGGAGGACCACCGTGAAAGCCATGGAGCCCGACCCGGGCACTCTGCCATACCGTCAGCCTGGATGGAGCCCTGGACGCCCGGGGGACGAATGCCCGGGACCCATGGAGCCCGTCCTGGGCACTTTTCCATGCCTTCGGCCTGGAGCGCCCCGACACCCTGGGGAGGACCACCCTGGAAACCATGGAGCCCGACCCGGGCACTCTGTCATGCCGTCAGCCTGGATGGAGCCCCGGAAGCCCGGGGGACGAATGCCCGGGACGCATGGAGCCCGTCCTGGGCACTTTTCCGTGCCTTCGGCCTGGAGCCCCCCAGACACCCAGGGGAGGACCACCGTGAAAACCATGGAGCCCGACCTGGGCACTCTGCCATACCGTCAGCCTAGATGGAGCCCCGGACGACCAGGGGACGAATGCCCTGGATGCATGGAGCCCGTCCTGGGCACTTTTCCATGCATTTGGCCTGGAGCCCCCAGACACCCAGGGGAGGACCACCGTGAAAACCATGGAGCCCGACCTGGGCACTCTTCCATACCGTCAGCCTAGATGGAGCCCCGGACGCCCGGGGGATGAATGCCCGGGACGCATAGAGCCTGTCCTGGGCACTTTTCCATGCCATCAGCCTGGATGGAGCCCCGGACGCCCGGGGGGCGACTGCCCAGGAGCCATGGAGCCCGTCCTGGGCAATTTGACATGCAGTTGGCCTGGAGGAAGGAAGCCCCGGGTGGCCTAGGGAGGTGTTGCCCAGGCATATCCCATCTGGTCCCCATGGCAGAGAACCACCAGCCTCGGAGGGGTGTCCGGGCGTACCCTTCTCCCTAGTAATCCGGAGGAAAATTACCCCCTTTTCTTGTAATCTGTGCACGCGAGGTGACAGAGGGGACCCAAGGCGTGAATGTACCCGACCTTCTGGAGCCCTCGCTAGGATCCGGGCGGCGAATGGCACCTCATCGGGACTTCCAGGGAAGTTCGGCCATCTGGTCGCCCCATAGGAAAGCGTTGCGGGCGACCAGATGCCCGAGGGGATCCGGGCGACCAGATGGCCGGGGGAATCTGGGCGATCAGATGGCTGGACACGGAAGTGAAGCCGCCTGGACTCTCCCGACCCTGTCCCCGTCCCCGTCCCCGTGCCCGTGCCCGGGACGCATGGAGCCCGTCCTGGGCACTTATCCATGCCTTCGGCCTGGAGCCCCCAGACACCCAGGTGAGGACCACCGTGAAAGCCATGGAGCCCGACCCGGGCACTCTGCCATACCGTCAGCCTGGATGGAGCCCCGGACGCCCGGGGGACGAATGCCCGGGACGCATGGAGCCCGTCCTGGGCACTTTTCCATGCCTTCGGCCTGGAGCCCCCAGACACCCAGGGGAGGACCACCGTGAAAACAATGGAGCCCGACCCGGGCACTCTGCCATACCGTCAGCCTGGATGGAGCCCCGGACGCCCGGGGGACGAATGCCCGGGACCCATGGAGCCCGTCCTGGGCACTTTTCCATGCCTTCGGCCTGGAGCCCCCAGACACCCAGGGGAGGACCACCGTGAAAACCATGGAGCCCGACCCGGGCACTCTGCCATACCGTCAGCCTAGATGGAGCCCCGGACGCCCAGGGGACGAATGCCCGGGACGCATGGAGCCCGTCCTGGGCACTTTTCCATGCCGTCAGCCTGGATGGAGCCCCGGACGCCCGGGGGACGACTGCCCAGGAGCCATGGAGCCCGTCCTGGGCAATTTGACATGCAGTTGGCCTGGAGGAAGGAAGCCCCGGGTGGCCTAGGGAGGTGTTGCCCAGGCATATCCCATCTGGTCCCCATGGCAGAGAACCACCAGCCTCGGGGGGTGTCCGGGCGTACCCTTCTCCCTAGTAATCCGGAGGAAAATTACCCCCTTTTCTTGTAATCTGTGCACGCGAGGTGACAGAGGGGACCCAAGGCGCGAATGTACCCGACCTCCTGGAGCCCTCGCTGGGATCCGGGCGGCGAATGGCACCTCATCGGGACTTCCAGGGAAGTTCGGCCATCTGGTCGCCCCATAGGAAAGCGTTGCGGGCGACCAGATGCCCGAGGGGATCCGGGCGACCAGATGGCCGAGGGAATCTGGGCGATCAGATGGCTGGACACGGAAGTGAAGCCGCCTGGACTCTCCCGACCCTGTCCCCGTCCCCGTGCCCGTGCCCGGGACGCATGGAGCCCGTCCTGGGCACTTATCCATGCCTTCGGCCTGGAGCCCCCAGACACCCAGGGGAGGACCACCGTGAAAGCCATGGAGCCCGACCCGGGCACTCTGCCATACCGTCAGCCTGGATGGAGCCCCGGACGCCCGGGGGACGAATGCCCGGGACCCATGGAGCCCGTCCTGGGCACTTTTCCATGCCTTCGGCCTGGAGCGCCCCGACACCCTGGGGAGGACCACCCTGGAAACCATGGAGCCCGACCCGGGCACTCTGCCATGCCGTCGGCCTGGATGGAGCCCCGGACGCCCGGGGGACGAATGCCCGGGACGCATGGAGCCCGTCCTGGGTACTTTTCCATGCCGTCGGCCAGGAGCCCCCTGACACCCAGGGGAGGACCACCGTGAAAACCAAGGAGCCCGACCCGGGCACTCTGCCATACCGTCAGCCTGGATGGAGCCCCGGGCGCCCGGGGGACGACTGCCCAAGAGCCATGGAGCCCATCCCGGGCACTCTGCCATGCCGTCCCGACAAATTCGTACGGACTCCTAACCTTACGACACGGATCGGAATCGAGCCCTTTCTGACCCAGCAGTTTCAGGCGCCCGGGGGACGAATGCCCGGGACGCATGGAGCCCGACCCGGGCACTCTGCCATGCCGCCGGCCTGGATGGAGCCCCGGACGCCCGGGGGACGAATGCCCGGGACGCATGGAGCCCGTCCCGGGCACTCTGCCATGCCGTCGGCCTGGATGGAGCCCCGGACGCCCGGGGGACGACTGCCCAAGAGCCATGGAGCCCATCCCGGGCACTCTGCCATGCCGTCCCGACAAATTCGTACGGACTCCTAACCTTCCGACACGGATCGAAATCGAGCCCTTTCTGACCCAGCAGATTTCAGGTTGAATTGCTATATACTTTACGTACGATTTTATGGGGGCCGATTCCGATCCGGTACGTAAAAGCACATCCGACCGACATGTCGGACAACCACGTACACCCAGGGGATAGGCCTGCCCGGGTCACATGGACCCCGTCCTGGGCACTCTGATCTGCCGCCGGCGCCGGGGATCGAACCGTGGTCACCATCTGGTGACCACGGTTCGATCCCCGGCACCGGCGGCAGATTAGCCCAGCACCAGGTGACTCTGGGAAATAGCTGGCACCGCGGCTAGGGCGGCTGACTCCGGAATCTGGAGATTTTTTTATTTAAGGTTTTTGTAGAGCGCGTAGTAACCCTCGAGCATCCCAGAGATCAGGGTTCGATCCCCGGCACCGGCCGCAGATTAGCCCAGCACCACGTGACTCTGGGAAATAGCTGGCGCCGTGGCTAGGGAGGCTGACTCCGGAATCTGGAGATCACGGTTCGATCCCCGGCACCGGCGGCAGATTAGCCCAGCACCAGGTGACTCTGGGAAATAGCTGGCGCCGCGGCTAGGGCGGCTGACTCCGGAATCTGGAGATTTTTTTATTTAAGGTTTTTGTAGAGCGCGTAGTAACCCTCGAGCATCCCAGAGATCAGGGTTCGATCCCCGGCACCGGCCGCAGATTAGCCCAGCACCATGTGACTCTGGGCAATAGCTGGCGCCGCGGCTAGGGCGGCTGACTCCGGAATCTGGGGATCACGGTTCAATCCCAGGCACCGGCGGCAGATTAGCCCAGCACCATGTGACTCTGGGCAATAGCTTGCTTAATCTTCCCGACGGCCCCTAGTGCCTAGAGACCCTTACGGGTGATTGTGCGCCTTACAAATGTGGATTATTATTATTATTATTATTTGGGCCGATACCGATCCGGTTCGTAAAAG